>NC_084613.1:50472949-50772949 GCF_033978795.1 Nerophis ophidion
AGTTTGGGAAGGCCATTTAAAATCCTTATTTCTAGCCTGATTTACCACTTTTGACGTGGTCATTGTCCTGTTGGAACACCCAACTGCGCCCAAGACGCAACGCAACCTCTGGGCTGATGAATTTAGGTTGTCCTGAAGAATTTGGAGGTATTCCTCCTTTTTCATTGTCCCATTTACTGTGTGTAAATCACCAGTTTCATTGGCAGCAAAACAGGGCTACAGCATAATACTACCACCACCATGCTTGATGGTAGGAATGGTGTTATAAATAAATAAATGATAAATGGGTTGTACTTGTATAGCGCTTTTCTACCTTCAAGGTACTCAACGCACTTTGACACTACTTCCACATTTACCCATTCACACACACATTGACACACTGATGGAGGGAGCTGCCATGCAAGGCGCTAACCAGCACCCATTAGGAGCAAGGGTCAAGTGTCTTGCTCAAGGACACAACGGACGTGACGAGGTTGGTACTAGGTGGGCATTGAACCAGGGACCCTCACCTAGGGGGTCACCTTTTTTTCTCCAAACATATTGCTGGGTATTGTGGCCAAACAGCTGAATTTTTGTGTCATCTGACCACATAACTTTCCTCCAGAATGTCTTATCTTTGTCCATGTGATCAGCAGCAAACTTTAGATGAGCCTTAAGGTGTCACTTCTGGAACAAGGGCTTCCTTCTTAAAGTTAAAGGTAAAGTACCAATGATTGTCACACACACTAGGTGTGGCAGAATTATTCTACATATTCGACCCATCACCCTTGATCACCCCCTGGGAGGTGAGCAGCAGCGGTGAGCAGCAGCGGTGGCCGCGCCCAGGAATAATT
Organism: Nerophis ophidion; assembly: GCF_033978795.1. Lineage (NCBI taxonomy): Eukaryota > Metazoa > Chordata > Actinopteri > Syngnathiformes > Syngnathidae > Nerophis > Nerophis ophidion. Next base: position 50,473,783 of record NC_084613.1, read on the forward strand.
TTTGGTGATTCAACCCCCAATTCCAACCCTTAATGCTGAGTGCCAAGCGGGGAGCTAATGGGTCCCATTGTTATAGTCTTTGGTATGACTCGGCCGGGATTTGAACTTACGACCTACCAATCTCAGTGCAACACTCTAACCACTAGGCCACTAGTAGCCTCTCAGTCCATGGTGATGCAAAACACGCTTGACTGCGGTCACCGACATCTGTTTTCCAGCAGCTTCCAATTCATTGTAGACCTACTTTTTGGTGGTTCTCGGTTGACTCTTGATCATCCTGACCAATTTTCTCTCAGCAGCAGGTGATAGCTTGTGTTTTCTACGTGATCATGGCAGGGACTAAACAGTGCCATGTACTTTATACTTACAAACAAGTGTCTGCACTGTTGCTTTTGGGACCTTAAGCTGCTTTGAAATGTCTTCAAGTGACACTCCTGACTTGTTCAAGTCAATAATATGTTTTTTCAGATCTTTGCTGAGATCCTTTGACTTTCCTATTGTTGCCCTTTTTAAATGTGCTGAGAAAAGTCAACTGGTGTCGTCAATCATAATCACTCACATCAAGTTAAGAGGCCATGCCATGAAGCTAATTTGATTTGATTGCAACTTTTGTACATCACCAAAAGTGATAATGTATGTTGCTGTATGTATACTTTTGACCCTGCAGATTTGGTCACATTTTCAGTAAACTCCTAATAATTTCATAAAATAACCTAACTTCATGTAAGTTTTTTGTGACAAACATGTGCTCAATTCACTCTATCACAAAAAAATAAGAGTCGTAGAAATTATTGGAAACTCAAGACAGCCGTGACTGTGTCCTTCACAAGTGTATGTAAACTTGTGACCACGACTGTATATGTATAAATGTGTATATATATATTTGATATGCATGTGTTTATGTATGTTTGTATATCTCAAGTACTCCCCAGTGCCTTTGCTATTGTATTGCTATTGATAAGACTGGATTACATTTGGGCTTTTGGGTGACCATTGATATTGTGTAGTAGTTCACATAGCTGACTCTCATGCAGCTGGCGTGGGCTCCATTCCTGTTTAATGCATATTCACAATACCTTTGTGATTGCCCCAGGGGCCATTTCAGGAAGTAAAGGTGTCTGCATTTCACCCAAAGTCACCTGAAATAGGCCTCAACCCTCCCATAAACATATAGTTGAAAGGATAAGCGCCATAGAAAAAGGATGAATGTTGATGGGCGGGATTCTGCCTTTTAGTCATAATCAAACAGCACTTACAAAGATACTTTTCTAAGAAAAAACTGTTTCTACTAACTTAAGTAGAAAAGAAAAACTAAATTTCACCACTGTATTTTTTGTGTGCTTTTTTTTTTCTTTTCAAAAATGACTTTCTTACTATTGGCTAAAATGCTTTATAATTTAGGTTTACGGTGCTACCTAGCATGTTTATGTGGATTAAAAAAAAAAAAAAATCACTTTTGTTGATTTTTTTACCCTAGACTTTAGCGATAGTGCTCATAAATCCTTCTTACACCAAGTCTGATTGTCACTGAGTATACCAATACATCTTTATAATTACAGTATACTATATTATGGCATTATGTGCTAACGAAACTCTTACATTATGTGCTCTTACTTTCTCCAGAATATTGACATCACCAATTTTAGCAGCAGCTGGGTAGATGGCCTTGCATTTTGTGCCGTTTATCACACCTACCTTCCTTCGCACATCCCTTATAGCAGCCTCACTCCACAGAACAAGGTAGGCTTGGAAGTTCGTATTGTTGGATACTGATGTTGGCTAACTGTTCTAACAAAAAGTTTCAAATAGTTGTGTGACTGAGACTAATGTTAGATTAAAATATTCTCGTAACTGTAACACATTTACCAGCCCTTTCATTGGGTATACCTGCACAATTTGATGTAAAACATTTTAAGAGCTGTATCTACATTGTTAATAATGTGCAAATTTATGATGCTGACTGAATGTTAAGGAAACAGGCATTCACTTCACATTATTTGTCCTTTGGCTCATTTTAATCAGATTTAATAATCATTGCTGTATAAAACTTCCAAAAACCAAAACATCTGCTCTTATGTGTGAATTAATTTAATATTTCCGCAAAGCTAATTGAATCAATAATAACATGTGGTTCCCTGACTCATAGATGTAAAAAAGTTGTAATTAATGTGTTTTTTGCCGAACTGGTTAATACTTTTTTTTGCTTTGTTGTTGTTTTTTTTCAGAGGGAGAATCTCAGTCTAGCATTCAAAACGGGCAAGAGTGTTGGGATTGCCCAATCTTTGGTGAGCTTTATTTCCTTCCTGAACTCGAGTCGAATATGATAAATGTTTTGATAACATTAGTTACTGGAGTTGTCTATCTCTCCGATAAGAGATAATTCGATATGTATCTAGATCCATGGAGAATAATAATTCCACTTCTCTTTGGCAGACAAACTTTTGTAAGTGCTATTTATAAGCAATCAGTACCCAGGCCTTCAATAGTGATTTAAAAGTTTACTGCACTTTTTTTTTAAATTGTGCCTATCATTGACAATCCTTATGTAAGGCATGCATTCTAATTCAGGATATACGGCAAGTACGAGGTGGCTAACAACTCAGATAATGGAATCAGAATCAGAAATACTTTATTAATCTCAGAGGGGAAGTTTTTAGAAGTACTCTATTGCGCCATAATGCCCTCTAAAAATTATCCAAAACCACCAACAATACTCAATTTACATCTCGTGACCTGAATATGAGCCAAGTATTAGCAATATTTTTTTATAATAAGCGCTGACGCTGATGAAAGTACTTTTAGCTTTGGAGCTAAAAGCATCGCCTCTGAGTTATTTACCTTATGAATTATACCCCTCACTTTTATAGAAGAAAGCCGTGGCCATAAACCTAGGAATCGGTTAACTTTGACATTCCAAAATAGACCCGAAGATAGCAAAAAAGACACGGAAAAATACTTTTTTGTGTTTTTTAGTTTGGTTCGTTTTTTTTTTTACCAGCGTAAGGGTTTATGATTTCTTTATCTAAACGGTGGATATGAGCATCCCATCAGTCAGCATCCCACTGAGAGCAGACAGTGTACAGTAAGTGATTGTTTTGTTGTGTTCATAGTTTGTTTTTGTTGTTTAGCATTAAGCAAACGTTTAAATTGCAGAATCTGTTTGTGAATCAGCTTCTTAAATTAGTAGCTTGTCCTCCTTATATTCAGGCTCATAAAGATAAAGTTGTGTATCATCATTTGTCCCAAAGTAGTCAATGAAAGTTATGAAGTCTCTCATGATTAGTAGTTGTTGTTGAAAGAAATGGTGAATGTTGTGATGCGTCTGTGAAAGTAATACGCTGCTACATGCTTAAAATGAACAAAATATGTCAATATTAAAACTTATTACAATTGTGCCTCTTACTACATTACTTATATACCGTATTTTCCGCACTATAAGGCGCACCACATTATAAGGCGCACATTCAATGAATGGTCTAATTGTTCATATATAAGGAGCACCGCATTATAATGCGCATAGAATAGACGCCACAGTAGAGGCTGGGGTTACGTTATGCATCCATTAGATGGAGCTGCGCTAAAGGGAATGTCAACAAAACAGTCAGGTCAGTCAAACTTTATGAATAGATTACAAACCAGTGTTCTGAAAACTCTGTTCACTCCCAAAATGAGTAAACAGCTGTTTCATTATGTTCCCCGAGGTAAATGGTATTTCGTTTATCTTTTAACAACAGCAAGGTATAACTTTTAGAGCAACATTTATATCACATAGTGAAGGGGAACTATTCCTCGATTCAATAAACACGTACAAAACAGTCTGATACTGTTACGGTTAATCAAACGTTTGTGCAATCACAATATAATAACACTCGAAATAGTGCAAAGCAATAACAATATATCAATAACTCAACGTTGCTCAAACGTTAATGTCACACAACACAACACACAAAATAAACATGTAAAGCTCACTTTAAGTTATTCGTCATCCACGAATCCCTCGAAGGGCTTCACGGTGGGAGAGGGGTTAGTGCGTCTGCCTCACAATACGAAGTTCCTGCAGTCCTGGGTTCAAATCCAGGCTTGGGATCTTTCTGTGTGGAGTTTGCATGTTCTCCCCGTGAATGCGTGGGTTCCCTCCGGGTACTCCGGCTTCCTCCCACCTCCAAAGACATGCACCTGGGGATAGGTTGATTGGCAACACTAAATTGGCCTTAGTGTGTGAATGTGAGTGTGAATGTTGTCTGTCTATCTGTGTTGCCCCTGCGATGAGGTGGCGACTTGTCCAGGGTGTACCCCACCTTCCGCCCGATTGTAGCTGAGATAGGCGCCAGCGCCCCCCGCGACCCCGAAAGGGAATAAGCGGTAGAAAATGGATGGATGGATGGAATCCCTCGAATTCTTCTTCTTCAGTGTTCGAATTGTAGCTGAGATAGGCGCCAGCGACCCCGAAAGGGAATAAGCGGTTGAAAATGGATGGAAAATGGATGGACAAGAGGTCTCGCAACTACGGTATGAATGTGCCGTTTTCATTTCCATTTGTGTTTAGGCAGGAATTGTCACTGAACTGCTAGACAACAGCAGCGACACTGACTCCATTAATGACGTCATATATCCCAGCATACACCGCACGCTTCTTCTACGGGGGTAAATGAAGTCGGCGGCTGTTTATCGTAGTTGCGAGACCTCTTGTGGCATGTTTAATTCGGACACTGCAGAAGAAGAATTCCAGGGATTCGTGGACGAGGAATAACTTAATAAAGTGAGCTTTACATGTTTATTTTTTGTGTGTTGTAACCACAAAACCAGTTTTGGTCAACAGGGTTCATGTTGCATGCATCCTTCCGCTGTTGCCCACAAAACAGCGCATCCTTAAAGGGGAACTACACTTTTTTTGGAATGTTACCTATTGTTTACAATCATTAAAAGAGACATGGAGATGGATGTTTTTTTTGAATGCATTCTAAATATTAAATAAATGTATCAAATGTCTGCTTACAATGGAGCCTACGGGAGTCACTCAATTCTGCCTGTAAAGCCCTTAAAATATATCCACTCACCTCCATTGAAGTTACATGATGTAAGTATACAGGTGCTGTTCATATTATTAGAATATCATGAAAAAGTTTATTTATTTCAGTAATTATATTCAGAACGTGAAACTTACATATTATATCAATTCATTACACACATAGTGATATATTTTAAATGTTTCTTTAAATTTTGATGATTAGTACTGACAATTACTGAAAATCCCAAATTCAGTATCTCAGAAAATTAGAATATTAGTTACGACTAGTACCAAAAAATATTTTTTAGAAATGTGGGCCAACTGAAAAGTATGAACATGGAAAGTTTCAGCATGTACGGCAATCAATACTTAGTTGCAGCTCCTTTTGCCTGAATTGCTGCAGCAATACGGCGTGGCATGGAGTCGACCAGTCTGTTGCACACCTCATGTGTTATGAGATCCCAGGTTGCTTTAATAGTGGCCTTCAGCTCTTCAGCATTGTTGGGTCTGGCATCTCGCATCTTCCGCTTCACAATACCCCATAGGTTTTCTATGGGGCTAAGGTCAGGTGAGTTTGCAGGCCAATCAAGAACAGGGATACCATGGTCCTTAAACCAGGTACTGGTAGATTTGGCACTGTGTGCTGGTGCCAAGTCATGTTGGAAAATGAAATCTTCACCTCCATAAAATTGGTCCGCGGCAGGTAGCTTAAAGTGTTCTAAAACTTCCTGGTAGACTGCTGCATTGACCTTAGACCTCAGGAAACACAATAGACCAACACCAGCAGATGACATGGCACCCCAGACCATTACCGATTGTGGAAATTTGACACTGGACTTCAGGCAACGTGGATTCTGTGCCTCTCCTGTCTTCCTCTAGACTCTAGGATCTTGATTTCCAAAGGAGATACAAAATTTACTTTCATCTGAAAACATAACTTTGGGCCACTCAGCAGCAGTCCAGTCCTTTTTGTCTTGAGCCCAGGCGAGACGCTTTTGACTTTGTCTCTTATTCAAGAGTGGCTTTACACAGGGAATGCGACAGCTGAAGCCCATATCTTGCATACGTCGGTGCGTGGTGGTTCTTGAAGCACTGACTCCAGCCGCAGTCCACTCTTAGTGGATCTCCCCCACATTTTTTAATCGGTTTTCTTTGACAATCCTCTCCAGGGCGCGGTTATCCCTCTCGCTTGTACACTTTTTTTCTACCACATCTTTGTCTTCCCTTCGCCTCTCTATTAATGTGCTTGGACACAGAGCTCTGTGAACATCCAACCTCTTTGGCAATGACCTTTTGTGACTTGTTCTTTAAAGTATCAATGGTCATCTTTTGGACAGTTGTCAAGTCAGCAGTCTTCCCCATGATTGTGTGTCATACAGAATCAAAACGAGATACCATTTAAAGGCTTTTCCAGGAAGGTAGCTAAGGAAATGTAAAATGCCGGCTTAATTCGGACTCCCGAACAAAATACAATTGAGTTAAAGATAATGAAGCAGGTATGTTAAAGGCCAATAATAAAATGTACAGAAACCTCTTCACGCTGCATTTGTGCAGTGCAAACTAACTTTGTGTTCCAACTGGCAAGATAGTTCAGAACAATAAAAAGCTTCCTCTGAAACAGTATCAGTCAGGGCACAAATTATGTTTTCCCCCGGATTTAAAACTCCTTCCATCAATCCACACAGCCTTATGAAATAACTACAAGACATTAAACATTTTTTTTCCATGATTGTTAGTCCGAAGATTCCTTCGAAAAATCTCTGCCGCCAGTCTTTCTTTGCTTTGGACCTGCATCCCCACCCCCTGATACATTCTTGGTAGTAGCGTCATATTCGTAGCGCAATCTAAGATCCTTTCTCGATACTGTCTGCTATTTAACATCAGCATACCCATTAGAGACATACTGTTTTTAATCTGTGTCAATATTACAGCGGACATCACTTAAAACAAGTTGTAAAGATCAACGGATGGCTAGTGTGACTTCATAGGTCATTCGGAAAGAAAAAAAAATGTATCCCCGCTAAAATGAAATAACACCCCCCCCCCCCCCCCCAAAAAAAAAACATAACTTTTTGAGAAATCAGACTAGTTTAGTGCATCAAAACATACTGATTGTATTTATGATATAAAGGTGGAAGCCTGTGAATGTGTTGCTCAGCTGAATGCAAAGGTATTTATCTAATATAATAACAAAATCTTTAATTAAATAGAAAGGCTAATTTTATTTATTTAAAATTGTAGCTCACAAATATTATTTGGTTTGTCAAACAGTTTTGCTCATATTAATAGACAGAAAAATGCTGACATTCTGGTACACCTGCCATTCTGGTACACCTGCTAGCTGGCTCTAAGAAGCAAATTTTGAAAACTGGTTGGTAAAAGCAAAAGCTCTAATACTTTAAGTGACATCAGGCCTGTACTACTGATTCTGAATGCTCTGGGTAAATTCAATTGTCATGCAACACAAAGAAGCTGAAATTGGATTTGGCAAAAAATTATACAGGCTATACAATGTATACACCAGTAATAAACTGCTATATTGTGTAATGTTTGCTTGATTTTAAGGTCAGTGCTTCTGAGGAAAATACCTTGTTGTCACTGACGGCCCACCACTGCTATTAATCAGTAAATGTTTTGTTTAACAGACCGTAGAGGAGATGCTACGAGCAGGCGGTCCTGACTGGCAACGGGTCCTGAACTACGTGGAGAACATGTATCGTCACTTTGAAATGTGACATACTGTATGGATGTACTGACAGTTGGTCCTGTCTCAAAGTAGGGAACACACTACAGTATATACTATACACTATTAGCAGTTTCAGATGATGGTTCAGTTAGTGCTTGGTTGGAACTGATGTTCATTCAGCCAACGTTTACAATGTGCAGCCTTTTATACCTGAAGTGAAGCAAGTCCTTACAACAAAAATAGAAATGTGAGAAGGACTTGTGTCAAAATACACACATACTAAAGCAGAATCTTGAAATGTAGTGTTTGCCTTGTTTGTACTATATGCAGTTGTTCATTCCAGCTGTTTGATAACACTGGAATAATAATTTTTCCATACAGTGTCTTAAACATACAGATTGTGTGACAAAGAAGGAAAAAAAACTCTATTCTACTCTATATGACCACCATTATTGTAACTTTGCCGATACATGTATGTCTAAGAAGTATTGATACCCTGGATTTTGTTTTTATTTTACTATATTTTAGCTATGCAAAAGATAATAAGTCATTGCAAGATATTAATAAAATAATTCCAATATTTTTATATTTTGCATAAAAGTTCCACATTAGAAATGACACACAAGTATTTATCAATGTAAGCATAATGTTATGACTGTGTAATTGATTGTATTGCATTAGATAATACTATAAGTAGTAGCAGTTTTGATATTGGAGATTGCATTCCTTAGGGGGCACCATTAGGATGGGGTGTAAAAATATTTCTATTTATCTTGAGCTCAGAAAGTGGTCTGGCCGAGACCGCCAATGAAGCTAGAGCCGCCACCAGTTTGAAGTTACCAAAATGGGTCAAAATACTGTCTTATTTCAAAATTGTCAAAGATATAAAACACAATTTTAATGTAAAAAAGGAAAATACTGAATATTTGTAATCAATGTCTCCTAACACAAGTTATCAATCTTGCTGTTTTTCTTGTGTCACGATCCATTTTCAGAAGACACCAATTTAATTACTCTAACAAAAAAAATCATTCGAATGGGGTGGATTTCCTCAATTTTTCTATTGATCAAACCATTTTCGAAATCCTTGCTTTTTGTTGTTCTTGACTCTACTAATTTGTGCCTTGCAAAAGTATTCACCCTCCTTGGAATTTTTTATGTTTTTATTGCCTTGCAACCTGGAAATAAAATTGATTGGTTGAGGGTTTGCCTCATTTTATTGACAGAACATGCCTACAACTTTGAAGATGAGTTTTTTTTTATTATTTTTAAGCAAACAATAAAAAGTAATAAGCAATAAAAATAAAAAAACTCTCACCTAACTATTCACCCCCCTAAAGTCAGTACTTAGTAGAGCCGCCTTTTGCGGCCATTACAGCTGCAATTCGCTTTTGATAAATCTTCATAATCTTGGCAAAACTTCTCCAGCTCCTTCATGTTAGATTGTTTTCATGTGTAAACATCAGTCTTCAAGTCAAACCACAGATTCTCAATTTGATTGAGGTTCTGGCTTTGACAAAGCTATTCCAACACATTTGATTGTTTCCCCAATAGGAGAACTGCACTTTTATTTTGAATTTTGCCTATCATACTCAATTCTTATGAGAGACAAGAAGACAATTTTTTTTTTGTATTCTAATTTGAAATAATCGGCTCATTGCAACGCAGCTAAGGGGAGAAATCCATTCTGCCTCTAAGTCACTTTAAAAATGCATCCAAAAACCGCCAACAATACCTAGTTTACATTTCGTAACCTGTATAATAACCAAGCTGTAGCGATATTGTTGTTGTAAGAGCGAACACTAAGGAACTCTCTTTCACATTGCCTTGCAGTGGCATTAGCCGTGAGTTAGATATTGTGTCAGTAGCTGAATGGCTTATGAGTTTGGCCGCGGCACCGCTGCTACCCACTGCTCCCCTCACCTCCCAGGGGGTGAACAAGGGTGATGGGTCAAATGCAGAGAATAATTTCGCCACACCTAGTGTGTGTGTGACAATCATTGGTAATTTATCTTTTACTTTTAACAGTGCAAAATATTGCTCATTTGTAGTGGTCTTTCTCTAACTATTTGGAAAAAAAGATATAAAAATAACTAAAAAAGTTTTTGAAAATAAACAAGTGATTCAATTATAAATAAAGATTTCTACACATACAAGTAATCATTAACTTAAAGTGCCCTCTTTGGGGATTGTATTAGAGATCCGTCTGGATTCTTGAACTTAATTCTAAACATTTCTTCACAAAAAAATAAATCTGTAACATAAATATTTATGGAACATGTCCACAAAAAGTCTAGCTGTCAACACTGAATGTTTGATTGTTGTATTATTTTTCCACAGTTTCTGAACTTACATTCACACTTCATTGAAGTATTATTCAATAAACATGTATAAAGGATTTATGAATTGCTGCTGTTTTTTAGAATGTTTTTATTAAATCTCACTTGTCCTTTGGCATACCTTCAAGTATCTCCAGGGGTCCGCGCACCCCCAATAGAAGACTACTGGTTCACTGTCATCGCGCACGCTTTCATATCACACAACCAACGTGCCGGCTCTGTATTATGTTGTGTGAGACTTGTGCATAACAACGTCAGTGGCTGCAAGACGTAGTTGTTCAACAGCCATACACGTCACACCGACTTACCGTATAAACAACTTTAACACTGTTACAAATATGCGCCACACTGAACCCACACCAAACAAGATTGACAAACCCTTTTTGGGAGAATTTCCGCACCCTAACACAACTTAAACACAAGAGAACAAATACCCAGAACACCTTGCAGCGGTACAATATACAACACCTCAACCGACGCAAGTAGGGAGGGTGGGGGTGTGGGAGGTTGGTGATAGCACGGGTGTGTATATTGTAGCCCGGAAGAGTTAAGTTTGCATGGGATTCTTGGTAATTTTTCTGGTGTGTTTATGTTGTATTACGGTGCGGATGTTCTTTCGAAATGTGTTTGTCATTCTTGTTTGATGTGGGTTCACAGTCTGACACATATTTGTAACAGTGTTAAAAGTTTTTTTTACGGCCACCCTTAACGTGTGTAGCTGTTGATCAAGTACATCTTGTATTAACACATGTGTGTTCACATGGCCAGATGCGACATACACCTGGGCTTGCACGCTGTCAGTTCAGGATGTAGGGGGCGCTAAAGGTAGTGCCATTATGGCACTCCCTGAATATTGTTGAACTGGTAAAAATTGACAGGAGCTTCGAGAGAATTGGTGCCCTAAAATTCAGGGGTCTCCTTGGAAAATTGGGGACGTTGGCAAGCATGACCTTTTCAAGCGCCGTTCATATTAAACTGTCAAACTTGGACTTGGATTTGTATTGCCTCTTCGATGCAGAGAATATTTAGAACGAGCCAGGCGTGGAAGTGAGTACATGTTTAATTTATTTAAACGCTATAATACAAAAACAGGAAAACCAAGGGTGCGCACAATGGCGGTACAAAAGCTGGGCTATGAAACAAAAGACTAGATCAGAGGCTTTAACTATAAACACGAAACCAAAACACTTGCTCAATGGCATGAATAACAATGAACTATGAACAAAAACTTACATACATGGAACTGAGAACGAGACATGGATCTTTGCAAGGTGCGTAGCAGGTGGTAGGCATGAGCAGGAGGTGTAAGTAGATTGGTAAGTACAAAGTTGCCAGACTGAACGCTCGGCCACTGTGGCTTAAATAATAAATATGACAATGACAAGCAGGTGTGAGAACTGAGGACCTATGGAAACAAAAACAAACCAGGAAGTGCAAAAGCCGGAAACAAGTGTCCAAAAGACAAAACATAACATGACCAAAACAAAACATGTTCCATAAGCGTGACATAAACTCGCGGGCCGCACCAACATTAAATTGTCATATCAAAGCACGGGCCGCATAATAACGTCTTGCGGGCCGCAATTGGCCCGCGGGCCGCATCTTTGAGACCCCTGCTGTAGAATATCCCTGTATTTAGGGCCATCTGTCTTCTCCTCGACTCGGAGCAGTTTTACCAGTCATAGCGGTTGAAAAACATCCCCACAACATGATCTTGCCACCACAATGTTTCATTATGGGAATGATGTTCTTGGGGTGATAGGATGCGTTGGGTTGCTGCCAGACATAGCATTTCCCTTTGTGGCCGAAAAGTAACATTTTAGTCTCATCGGACCTTCGGTCATAAATTTAAGGAATCGGCCACATGCCTTTTGGAAAACTCAAGATGTGCCTTTTTATGTTTAACATTAAGTAATATTTTTTTCCTGGCCACTTTTCCATAAAGCCCTCCTCAATGTATTGTACGGCCTATTGTGTACCTATGCACAGACACTCCAGTGTTTGCTGTGGAACTCTGCAGCTCTTTCGAGGTTTCCTTTGATTACTCTGAATTATGCCCTCCTTGTGAGTTTTGGTGGGCAGCCCTGTTTTGGCAGGTTTGTTGTGGTCCCTTTTTTTCCTTTTGAAGATTATGGATCTGATGGCGCTCAGGGGGGTCATCAAATATGTGGATATTTCTTTATAACCCAACTCTTACTTGTGGTTCTCAATAACTTTAGCCTTTCAAAAAAGGTGTATTTATACTGACGGATCATGTGACACAAAGATTGCACACAGGTGGTCTTCCTTTCACTAATTATGTGACTTTATAGCAAAGGGGGTGAATACATACCTCCCGTTCAAAGGCAAAACCTAGTAACTCACTTCTAGCTGATTTTGAGAAAACAAAGGAAAACCAATCTATCTTGATGCTGTCTTACAAAGATCTACAAAGTCATCAAACGTATAGATGTTTTCTTGAGCTTTAATTTTCTTGCCGATTGAGCCATGGATTGAATCTGCTCTCATGAACGTGTGCCCTTTCTCCAGATATTTTATCACAATCTCGGGTGGGCCCAATTCTGCGTTTGCACATTGGGCAAGAGCCGTGTACAGCGTCCAGATTTTATTTTGAACTCCACAGTTATCTGCCCAAAAGAGTATGCAAGGGGAAGAATCAAGAACAATGCATTTAATGAAGGTGCTTGCAACGTGCTGGGCCAATCTTCCAAATATCCCCTCGTGCCATAATATCACTTAATCAGATTGACCGTCGGCCCCCATTCGTGCAAATGTCTCATTAAAGACAATAAGGCGACTGACAAAGAAGCTCCGATTGGTCCCTTGAGATACTAGGTTTTTCTGTTGTATCTACTCGGTTATGTGGTAGTTGCTAGGTACTGCCATGCGCGTAACAGCTTATTTATGGAACAAATTACAATATCGCATACACTAATGTAAAGCATAACACCTAGGAACTCCAAAATTATTATCAGCTCAGTTTTGACCAAAATTGAGTTACTGGGTTTTGCCTTTGGACAGGAGATATGCACATGCCAATTTTAATTCCTTTATTTTCTTAAAATATTTTTGTATACATTTCTTTCCTCATTTCACTTCAACAGCATCTTTTTTTCTGTGCAGATCCATCACATAAAATTTTGATTAAAAAAAAACATTTGAATCATAATTTGAAATGTAACAAAATAGAAAAAAAGCCAAGGGGTGTCAATACTTTTGCAAGGCATTTACATTGTGCAAATACTCCCAAGATCAATTTTCAATTACATTTTTAATTTGGTAAAAACTTAAAAGCTAAGGTTGCTGAATCACATTTGTAGTAAACGTTAAGCTCTCTAAATGTGCCATAATATATTTAAAGTCAAAGCTTCCAGTCCAGATGATTATGGTAGTAAATTATACATGCGCTGTAAATGTCTCCACACTGGTACTTAACTCAAACGCCAAGTGCTGTATTTCATCAAGCTGCCTGTGTGTGTTTTTATTATTTAACATGTCCAATGTACAGCTTAGCATTTTACAAATATGCACTAATGCCAACACTTTGTCTAAGGATGTATTGTAAACATTGAATAATTGCTTACATGCATTTATTTGGTTCAGAACAAAGTAAATTAAAGTTGCATGAAAGTGATCACAATGTGAAAAGTGGCTTAATTGTAAATGAAAGTGTGCATTAGTAGAGGCTGCACAGGCTTGCACATGTATTACTCTCATAATGACGCACCAAATGCCTCTCGTAGATATGCTCAAAATGGACTTTGTCCCCTTGGTTACACAGTATTGTACATGCCAAATATTTGACAAACATTTCTTGTAAAACGTGTTAATATGTAACTAGTGCTAAAAACCAAAGGAATAAAGGTTTATCAAGAATAATAAAGTTTGACTTGTTTCCAATCATTGGAAAAAAATAACATGGTGAAAAAAAAAACTAAACTCATGGCAATATTGAAATTAAGCATTTTACAGGATGTAAAAACATGGACGTATGTGTACACAATATGGTTGCCAGCTTTTACATGAAAAAGTTTAAGTTTGCTCTGACTTGGTAAGATGCATAGAAAGAACGCTGGTTGGACTTTTGAATAGCTTGCATTGGGCTACCATCTAGTGGTTGGATGAAGTTACCAACTTGAGCCGAACTGCTCCTGAATCAACTTATATTCTATAGGTTGCAACTTGAGACATTTTAAGTAAACTAAAGACTAACATTTTAGGAAAAGTATTTTCAAAATCTTCCAACAAATTATTAAAACCAACTACACCACAAAGCAATGATAGAACAAATAAATGTTTATCATTCTTTCTGTTTTACTACACAGTTGTGGTTGCATTTAACACAGGGGTAGGGAACCTGTGGCTCTTTTGATGACTGCATCTGGTTTTCGGATAAATCTGAGCTGACATTGCGTAACACGATAAGTAATGAATAATTCCACATGTAATCACAGTGTTAAAAAAAAGTTAAAAATATAAAACATTCTCATGCATTTTTAATGCATCCATCCATTTTCTACCGCACCAGTTCAAGAAGTTGCGTTAATGGTAAGAAGTTATTTATTTATTATTGGATAGTGTAGGGCTTGCCCCCCTGGGATTTTTTCAGACCACCAAGCACCGACATAAGAGCCTGTTTCATGGTTACAATATTGTCTTATTTTTTAATAAGTCTCTCAGTTTCTCTCCAGCAATTGTCTTTTCCTCTTTCGTTCTCGCTCGCGCTCTGGCTCCAGCCCCAACCCCGTCTCTCCTCCTGGCTGCTGCTTATAAACAGAGCGACAGGTGATTAGATAACAAAGCCCAGGTGGGCCATCTACACACCTGTCGTTGATTTCGAGGCCGATCCTGCAACCCCCCACTTCGCTGCAGGCCCGCAGGCCATGCCCCCTCCACAGTTAGCTTCAGAATAACAGTGTTATTACAAAGAACAAGAGACTTATTATTTTCTAGAAATGTTGGTCTTACTTAAAATGCACGCATTTATTTGTGTTCAGTGTTGAAAAAAATATTATATGGCTCTTACGGAAATACATTTTAAAATATTTGGATTCTTGGCTCTCTCAGCCAAAAAGGTTCCCGACCCCTGATTTAACACAACAATCATCCATACTTTTCTATTTATAAAAATAGCACATTCACCAAGATGTTTTAATAGGTGGTCCTAAAGGTTGTTGCATGTCCTAAAATTGACAACTTTTACCAGACAGCGATGCGGATTGTCCGAATTGACAAATGTTGACAAAAGTCCCTCCAGGGAAAGGTGTCAAAAGGGTGTGAGGATCACATCCATTGTGTGGCAGACTATGATACGATAAAAGATCTGTCTGTGTCATTTGAAACATTGTGTAAAGCCACGTGAGAGCCTCCGGGAGGCCTTTTGTCTCGGGCAGATCTGGGACGGCTGAGCTTGTTGGCAGCCTTCATTTTCAGTTGGCAGTCCAAGAGGAGCATTCTGTGAAGAAGACGAAAGAAACATGGAGGACATTTGGGTCCTTGTGTGTTTAGGAGTTGTGTATTCTGCTCGGACCGCCTTTACTCACAAGTAAGTAACATGAATACGATCCAACCTGAGTTTCTCATATGAACATAACTACTGTTTATGCTCTTGTTTTCATGGTCATTGCTGTCCACTTTGCGCCAGGACATTATTTGTGCTGACAGGACCTGAGGTGTTGCCTGCTGGGACATCATCTCTGCTGGCTGTCACCGTTCTCTCTGACCTTACTGTCAGGGTCAAGGCGGAACTTTCACATGGCAACACTAAAGTAGCCCAGACAGAGGTCTTCCAAGGAGGTGACACACAACTTTTATGGTCATTTTTTCTTTTAAAAAACGATGATAAATTTCCACCTGAATACAACTAAACAAATAGGAAATAATCTCCCATTGGATAATTACTGCATTGGTGATTTTGCTTCAGCTGGCATCAAGTTATCAAAACCTAAATGTTGCCGCGAGTAGCTTCTCTTTCATACATACTAAGAAAAACGTGTTCTGGACCATCTCAGGCAACTCTATTACATTTTTTGTACAAGTTTCATAAGCTGGAGATGACTAAATTGAGTCACAGGAGTGAGTTCTATAAATTATTATAAAAACATGAAATATACTGTTATGCTAAAAGCATGTTTATACTAAGCACATTACAGAAATATAAAGTTAAATACCTCTTGTTGTAACCATTTATTATATTTAAGAAAAATAATGGCTTAAGTATCCTTTTTTTAAGGTTTGACTCAGCTGCTTACGATCCCTCCAGTAAGTGTTTGACTCTCACCATATACTATATGAAATCAAATCAACCAAAGGTTTGCTATTAAATGCTGCAGCTTCAGTATTACATCCACTCCAAACTGTTGCAGTTTCCGGGCTCCATAACTCAAAATTCACATTTAAATTTGATGGTGACCGGCTACGATGGGGACAGCATCGTGTTCTCCAACATCACCAGCCTCAGATTTGACCTCAGGAACGTCTCCTGTTTCCTTCAAACTGAGCAGTCACAATATCGTCCAGGAGACATTGTCAAAATGTGGGCCGCGTGCGTTCGGTTGGATAACCGTCCATACAAAGGAAGAGTGGATATCTCCATTAAGGTAAAGGTTTTATTAGACTATTTTAGTCAGGTATTGTTTTGAAATGGTGATGGAAAATCTTACTTATGGTCTTGTGCCACTTTGAAGAATCCCAGTGGGATTGTGGAAGAAAGGCGGCAGTACACAGGGAATCAAAGGATTGTGTTTCAGGAATTTCATTTGTCCCAGACCCCTTCACTAGGAAAATGGGCTGTCACCATTACAGCGCAGGTAAGTTTAACATTTCATTTATTTTCGGAATATCTAACTTTTAACTCTAAACTTTATTTTCTTGATCCTCAAAACAGCATGTGACTGACGAGAGAACATTCATTGTGGAACATTATGGTAACCAGTATATTTACACTCATACATATTCATAGATTGGTAATGGGTTTATGTGGGTTGGACATGAATGAAAATCACATGCACAGTTCAAAATGTCTAAAAAAAAGAGTAGGAAGAAGCAAATTGTCATGATCTACCTCGCCAGAGTCGGACCCCAATGTAGAGCAAAAAAATAAATAGGAATAATAACAAAAAGAGCACTCAAAGAAGAGTGAGAAAAAAATAACTAAGGATGCACACTTAAGGTGTGAATAACAGAAATAGCGCACCGATGGTGTGGGGAGGTACCAGTTAACACAACAACGGGCTGAGTTACAGGGAATGAGAGGCGTGAGTAGAGCCAAAGCAGAAGAGATGTACACGACTGGAAGGGTGAACTATTGGAAAATCTACTTGCGCCAAGTGAAGGAACTGGAAAGATTAAGTAGTCAGGAGGAGATAAGCATCCGATGTGCATGCAGGTGGCTCTACCTCTTGACCCAGAAACCAGGCACTGCAACAAAAAAAAAAAGATAGGCAGCAGCAGGGCTGCCAGATCATGACAGTACCCCACCAACCCTATTCTGTAGGGCGACCCCTGATGGCGTACCTGGTTTCTCAGGATGGAGAGAGTGTAATTCACACAGGAGTAAAGGATCGAGGATACAGGAGCTGGAGACCCATAGGCTTTCACAGCCCTCCCAGTCAACCAAATACTAAGCACTCCTGCCGCACCTTTTGGAGTCAAGAATGATCTTCACAGTGTAGGCAAGGTGACCATCGATCATGCACGGAAGCATTGACGTAGGGCACTGCAGACTGGTGTAGACCGGCTTGAAATTGGAGACATGGACCAATGGATGTTTTTGATGGAGGCAGCTGGAGTTCCACCGCCGAAGGACTGGTGATCCTAAAGGGCCCCATGAACCAGGAAGAAAGTTTCCTGGAGGAGCCAGCTAATTGTAAGTCCCGAGACGACAGCCATACCTCTTGTACGGGTTGATAAGTGGAATCCTACAGTTCTGGGCAGCCATCCGGGACTAAGCAACTCTGTTATCCCGCCAGACCTGATGAGCTAGTTGGATATGTTGTTGGATGGATGGGATTGTGACCTCTGACTTATGAGAGGGAAAGAGAGGTGGCTGATGACCATAGGAAACTTAAAAAGGAGACACACCTGCGGTCAAGTACGTAACGGAATTGTGAGCGTGACCAGGACGAAGGGTGTGCAAAGAGCTGCTTCCAGGTCCTGGTTAGCTCGCTCCGTATGGCCATTAGTCTGGTAATGGTAACCAGATGAAAGGTTGCGGGTGGCTCCCAACGCCTTCCAAAAAGCCTTCCAAACCTGGGAAGGGAATTTGGATCTCCTGTACAAGACCAAGTCCTGAGGGGTAACAGTTGGCGGAAAACGTGCTAGACCAGGAGTTGTTCATTTTAAAGGGAAGGAGGTAGTTGGGACAGGGAAATGAAGTGAGCTATTTTAGAAAAACAGTCGACAACATTGATTATGACGGAGTTGCCTTGAAAATTGGAAAGCCTATGATGAAGTCTAAAGCTATGTGGGACAATGGTCATAACGGGATAGGCAGAGGGTTGAGGAGACCAGCTGGAGGGCGATGAGAGGCTTTGCCTCTGGCACAGATGGAGCAGGCTTTCACAAAGTCCTTGATGTCTTTTCCCATTGCTGGCCAACAGAATCTTTGCAAGACCTAAAACATAGTGCGCCTTACGCCAGGATGACACACTACTTTGGACATGTGTCCCCATTGCAGGACTTAAGTTAATTAGTACTAATAGGTTGCCTGCAGGAACGTTGTCAGGGACCTTGATCTTGGAGGCGGCATCGACTACCTTTCTCTCCACCTCCCATTGGAGTACTCCTATCACTTGAGCCACAGGTATGATGGTTTCCGGAGTGGTTTCCTCAGTGGCAGGTCCGAAAACTCTGCAGAGCGCATCATACTTAGTGTGCAGGTAATATATAGGTTGAAAGTTGTGAGAAACAGTGACCAACCTGCTTGGACCAAAAAAAAAAAATCGTTCTGCATCTGCAAAAAATAAAAGCTGTATACAAGTGTTATTAATGAAGGCAACACATGATGTAAGTGTCTATATTAGCTATGATAGCCTACTATTAAAATTTAATATTCATTCTACACTTATTTACAACATTGGAAAACAGTAAAACAGAGGCTTCTCAGAGGGTGAGATAACTCCTGGAAATGACTGACTTTGTATGGCCAAAGGTATTCATGTGCGTGTCCAAGTTGAAGGAATTGGCAGACTTCTTCTAATGGATCTAATACAATTTTTGCAAGCTAGATAACGTTTGCTGTTGTCCATAATATCTAAAACTATTAGAAATGCAGCCAATATTACATAACCATAATGTGCCATGAGACATGCAAATATATTTTAAATACACAGAGGACATAAGTAAAGAAAATTAAATGAGCTCAAATATACTGTACATTCGTGGTCAAAAGTTTACATACACTCGTGAAGGACATAATGTCAATTGTATGCACAGTTAATTTTGGGACCTTAACCTGATTGAAAATGGCTCCAAGTGACTTTCCTGACTTGTTCAAGTCAATGATTTGTTTTTTCAGTTCTGTGCTGAGTTCCTTTGACTTTCCCATTGTTGTGTTTGTAACCAAGTCTAATGACTGCACCACATTAGCCCTAAATGGGCTAAGAGAAGTCAACAAGTGTCATCAATCATAATTGGCCTAGTGGTTAGAGTGTCCGCCCTGAGATCGGAAGGTTGGGAGTTCAAACCCCGGCCGAGTCATACCAAAGACTATAAAAATGGGACCCATTACCCGTCTGCTTGGCACTCAGCATCAAAGGTTGGAATTGGGGGTTAAATCACCATAAATGATTTCCGGGCGCGGCACCGCTGCTGCCCACTGCTCCCCTCACTTCCCAGGGGGTGATCAAGGGGATGGGTCGATTGCAGAGGACAAATTTCATCACACATAGTGTGTGTGTGACAATCATAGGTACTTTAACTTTAAACTTTAACTTTAATTACTCACATGAAGTTAGGAGGCCATGCAATGAAGCTAATTTGATTTGATTGTATCTTTTCTACATCACCAAAATTGATAATGTATGTTAATTTATGTATATTTTTGATCCAGCAGATTTGGTCACATTTTTAGTAAACCCATAATGAATTCATATAAGAACCAAACGTCATGAATGTTTTTTTGTGACAAACAAGTATGTGCTTTAATCACTCTATAGCAAAAAAAAATAGTTGTAGAAATAATTGGAAACTCAAAACAGCCATGACATTATGTTCTTTACAAGTGTATGTAAACTTTTGACCACGACTGTACCTACAAAAGAGGCATAATGATGCAATATATACACATAGCTAGCCTAAATAGCATGTTAGCATCGATTAGCTTGCAGTCATGAACTGACCAAATATTCCTGATAAGCACTCCAACAAGTCAATAACATCAACAAAGCTCACCTTGGTGCATTCACGCACAACATAAAAAGTTTGGTGGACAAAATGGGACGAAGAAGGAGTGGCATAAAACATGTCTTTACTGTGGCAGCGTCGGAAAAAGTTGGACATGTAAACAAACTACAGAGAGTTCCATCCATCCATCCATTTTCTACCGCTTATTCCCTTTCGGGGTCGCGGGGGGCGCTGGCGCCTATCTCAGCTCAAGAAGCGCAAAATTTGTCGGACAAAACGGCTTTCGCCAAAAACTCTTCAGTGAAGCATGTGTAATATAAACAGTGGGATTTCAAACTGTTTGAAAGGTTTGTGTCATGTTGGTCCTACAGAAATCAATGTGAAACAAAAAAAAATAATTATTACCCGACTACTACCATTATTTTTTCCCATTTTCAAAGTTTTAGAGTAGAGGGTTGCCGACCTCCGGTCAAGACAAATAGCTATGAAAGTATTATTGTAGCAAAAATATTTGCAAACATGTATCTCAATCTGTATGCGTGTAATCCAATTCACGCGTGTGTTAGATCCGTGTACATGTGTTTTAGATCCCTGTTGTTTAAGTTGTCTCTCTGTCCCTAATTAGAAAGAACCCTCAATAGGCTGTCTACTTACACGTGACTTTTGCGACACTTCTGCCCTGTAAGATTTGAGTGAGCGCATTCATATTCTTGACCGTGTAATAAAACATGTGCATGCGCATTCAGAAGTGTAGGTGTGTAATACAATCTGTGTGTGTGCGTATCAAAGGTGTGCCTACATTTAACCAACAACGGAAGACACCACGCAATTTAAACAAGAAACAACCTAAAGTTGAGCGTGAAAGAGAGACGCCAAGACCTGCCTTACGTTGTTTCTGATTGGTTTAAATGGCATGGTATCTTCCGTGGTTGGTCAGATGTAGGCAGACCTCAGATACACAGACGCTGATGATCTCACATGCATCACTTCTGAATGTACGCGCACATGTTGTATTACACGGTCACAAATCTGGATACGTTCGCTCAAAGCGTACACGACCGAAGTGTCGCAAGTCACTTGTAAAAAAGACAGCCAATAGAGACTTCCTGCTTCTCGCAGATCATATATACGCACGCACAGATTGTATTATACCCATACACTTCTGAATGTGCACGCACGCGTTGTATGACTCACTCAGGAATCTGGATGTGCTCGTTCAAATCTTACACGGCAGAAGTGTCGCAAAAGTCACGTGTAAGTAAACAGCCCATGCAGGGTTCTTTCTGATTAGAGACAGACAGACAACATAAAAACATGTTCTGCCGATTTAAAACACACGCGTGGATCTAATCACACTCAATTAGATCGAAATACAGACACACAATTTAGTACATATGCACACACATGGGATTACATGCGCACAGATTGAGATACACATTTGCAAATAATTTTGCTACAATAATACTTCCGTAAATGGCAAATTTAATCAGTATGTCAAGCGTGGCAGTTTCGGCTCGGGTAGCAAGGTCGTTCTCAATGCGACGATTTAATGCCTTGTGAAAAATGCTGCATAAATCAACGTCACCAAATCCACTCTCTGCGACGAGGATACGGAAATCCGTGGAGTGTGCGG
Source organism: Nerophis ophidion (assembly GCF_033978795.1). Taxonomy (NCBI): domain Eukaryota; kingdom Metazoa; phylum Chordata; class Actinopteri; order Syngnathiformes; family Syngnathidae; genus Nerophis; species Nerophis ophidion. The sequence goes on from NC_084613.1 coordinate 50,495,793, forward strand.
CTACAGAGAGCGTGTCTTGTTTATGTCAGGACTATGACTTGGATTTGTGTTGCTTCTTCGATGCAGAGAATATTTGGGACGAGCCAGGCGAGAATGTGAGTACATGATGAATTTATTAATACACTAAATACAAAAATAAGCAAACAAAGGGCGCTCACAAGGAGGCACTAAGGCTAGACCACAAAATACAAGCATGAAACAAAAACACTTGCTCGATGGCATGAATAATGAACTATAAACAAAACTAGCATAATGGCTTAAATAACAAAAACTTACTTGACGTGGACAAAACCGAATGGCATGGCATGAAGGTTGGAGCAGCAAGCAGTAAGCAGTATGCAAGCAATAGCAGAATGCAAAATTCCCAGACCGAGAAACAGAAAGCAAATGACTTAAATAGTGGCTATGGTGATGAGAAACAGGTGTGGGAGTGAGGGCAGGGGCGTGACTTGGAGACCAGGTGGAAACTAACGAGTATCTATGGCAACAAACAAAACCAGGAAGTGCAAAACGGGAAACAAGAGTCCAAAACAAAACATAACATGATCAAACATAAAACTGATTTACAGGCAGGATAGTTTAAATCCTAACAGGTGGATGCTTACTTTTCTGCGTATTAGAAGTTGGTCAAAAACCTTTATTATTTTCTATATAAACCAAGGTAATGACTAGCACACAGCAGGAGAGTTCTTACTAACCACCCTGGCCAAAGCCAGATGTCTTGTCAGGTAGCAAGCTCATGATAAAAGCTATATTAGCCTGGTCAGTGGAATAGGAACCCGGTTGTTGGTGAAAAGCTATCAAGCACTGATGAAGAGACTGTTCGCAGAAGCTGCAATCACCAATGAAAAAACGGGGGTAAGGAGTATTGGGCTCCCAAGGAGTGGAAGAAATAGCTGCTGGTGAGGGTGGAAAGGTTCCCGTCCCGGTGCAACATCCTTCCGGGTGAGTCCCGAGTGCTCGCCTGATATACATGCTGGCTGAAGGCACCGACTTTGGCCCACAGCGTCTGGAAGGCGGCCGTCAAATCACGCAACAGCTGCTCGTAATAATGAAAAGTCTGTCCAAAGCCATTGAGCGCAAAGTGGAGGGTTGGGGGCACTAACTGCGATGGTGCGCTGCAATTATCTGAATACAAGGAAATACAGTATGTCAACAATTGTTTTCATATTGGGGAAATATTGGTTCATTTTGGTGTCTTCTGGTTCAACATCAGCCGTTAAGTCATCCAGCTGCTCAAAAAGGAAATTGCTGGGTTGAAAAAAATCAGATTTGGAAATCTTACCATGCAGTGTGAACGTAACCTAAGACCGCCTGTCTTTAAAACAGAATCTATGCAAATTTGGACCTAAACTCCCATCATTACATTTTCTGTAGACCACAGGGACATTTTTAAATGCTGCAAAATCCTAATATGACCCCTTTAGACTTACATTTGCTCGGTATACTCCATTATTTTGCCTTTGACATAAATATAGAATGGCTGGTTTGGAAAACAGGATTTTCCTAATTTTCCTCAAGCTGCTGCACCTCGCATTATGAAAAGTCTGGGCCTTAGCCATTAAATTTTACAAAAGTAAAAGTTATTGCAGGAACTATTTTAATGTAATATTTCTATTCTTAAAACTAAAATGTCTTTTGTTGCAGAGCCCCCGCATTTTGACATGCTGGTCAAGACGCCAACACAAGTTCTAATAGGAGAGGATATCTCAGGATCAGTGAGAGCCATGTGGGTCCAGCAGTCTCAAGCATGTTGATAATACTGCATACTGTATGTAAAAATTTACAAAAAAATCTTCTCTCGCTTATAGTTATCCCAGTGGGCAACCTGTTAAAGGAACCCTCGTGATTTCACTCACTCAGCCATATTCTGCAAACAACATAACACAAACCAAAGAGGTACAATTGATACCGAGAAGTATTTCTGATATGGAACTTGAATAATGAATGTATTGTTGAAATAATGATTGTATCATAACTGAAGCAATATTATATCCCATTTTAAGATGGGGGAGAGTTCAACATTGTCCTTAAAATTGTTCACACATTTTTAAATAAAGACGTACGGGACGGCGTGGCGCTATGGGGGAGTGGCCCTGCGCAACCCGAGGGTCCCTGGTTCAATCCCCACCTAGTACCAACCTTGTCACGTCCGTTGTGTCCTGAGCAAGACACTTCACCCTTGCTCCTGATGGGTGCTGGTTAGCGCCTTGCATGGCAGCTTCCTCCATCAGTGTGTGAATGGGTAAATGTGGAAGTAGTGTCAAAGCGCTTTGAGTACCTTGAAGGTAGAAAAGTGCTATACAAGTACAACCCATTTATCATTATGTACAGTTGTCTTGAAACAAAAATGAAGGATAGTTTGGCGTTGGTGAATGTCTATGCTCTTCTGAATGAGAATGAATCAATAATGTAGTAGTATAGTAGTATTTGTTTTTTCTTAGCATATTTGGTATAAATTTGACAATTTTCCACTATTTCCCACAGCTTAATGGGTCAGTTCACTTTCTCTTTAGCAAAACTCAGCTTCCGGGCCTCCATGCACCATCAAAAGTGGACCTGGTGCACATTACAGCGTGCATCACTGACAAGTCAACAGGTTGGATGTCATGTAAACTATAGGTATACTCTATATTTGTGTGGTATACTTACATACCTATATTGTTTCACATAAGGAATTAAAGTCAGCAGAACTGTTGCGGTCCACCAGATGAAGACCTCATTCCAGCTTAAGTTCTGTGATTTCCCACAGTCACTAAAGCCCTCTTTAACCTTCTTTACAAAAGTGGGATAATTACTCATTTATATTGTACATATCCTCCACTTTCAATTTAATAGCCACAAGCTACACTTTACAGCAAACTTCTCTGATTACTTTTCACAGCTTAGTATCTCCAGATACGATAGAAAGCCTCTGAGCCCAGAAGATCAAATGAACTCCGCTGTAGTTGACGTCACTCAGAGAACATCGATGATGGTGGCTGAAACAACCAAAATGACTCTCCCTGTGCCTGAGGATGGGAAAGTCCATATTCAGTTTAAATTACAGGACAAAGTAAAGATGCTTTTAATTCAGGTGTGTGTTTATCCATTCCAACAAGACCTCATAAGATGATTCGTAATGAAAACAATCTGTAAGATCATTGTGTTTTCAGTGCATGCTTAAAATAATATTTATGCACAGGCCAAGTTTCAGTCAAGTGTAGAGACTCTGACGCTCTTCAACAACTACTCATCTCCTAACAGCTCATATCTTGTAATCTACCCCCGCTTACCTGCAACGGTATTACTCTTTGCATATAAAAGTTAGTAAAATAAACGTTATAAGTGAAACAATTTTTCAATTAAATACTGTTTTCATTTTCCAGGTTGGATTGCCTCTTCAGTTAGATGTGGAAAGCACATTTCAACCATCCAGCCTTCATTATGTGGTATGTTTGTTCAAATGTGTAATTCCTTATTTATCTCAAAATATATCTCTTTAATAAAATCAGATGAATCACACTGTTGAATTTCAAATATTATATTAATCACATCCAAATACTTGCGAGGATACATTTCTTGTGCAACCTTAAGATTGACACTTTTAGGATCCAAAAGGGCCCAACTCCTACAAGTGTCATACAGTACGTCAGCAATTATTTTTTACTTTCCACGCTTCAGATCCATCTATTGATATAAATGTTGTATTGTTTATGGTTTTCTTGATCTTATTGATTTATAGCCTTATTGTAAATTGTTTTTCGTTATAATGTGAATATACAAAATGTGCAATATTTCTACAATTTCAGGTTGAGTAATTACAATTCTGAATAGTTTAAATAATTTCTGACAACGTTGATGGATATATTTGCATATATATATATATATATATATATATATATATATATATAAAATATACTTATATAATATACTTATATAAAAACCCTGTTTCCATATGAGTTGGGAAATGTGTTAGATGTAAATATAAACGGAATATAATGATTTGCAAATCCTTTTCAACCCATATTCAATTGAATGCACTACAAAGACAACATATTTGATGTTCAAACTCATAAACTTATTTTTTTTTCTTGCAAATAATGATTAATTTAAAATTTCCTGGCTGAAACATGTGGCAAAGTAGTTGGGAAAGGACATGTTTACCACTGTGTTACACCACCTTTTCTTTTAACAACACTCAATGAACTTTTGGGAACTGAGGAAACTAATTGTTAAAGCTTTGAAAGTGGAATTTTTTCCCATTCTTGTTTTATGTAGAGCTTCAGTCGTTCAACAGTCCGCTGTCGTATTTTACGCTTCATAATGCGCCACACATTTTCGACGGGAGACAGGTCTGGACTGCAGGTGGGCCAGAAAAGTACCCGCACTCTTTTTTTACGAAGCCACGCTGTTGTAACACGTGCTGAATGCGGCTTGGCATTCTCTTGCTGAAATAAGCAGGGGCATCCATGAAAAAGATGGCGCTTAGATGGCAGCATAGGTTGTTCCAAAACCTGTATGTACCTTTCAGCATTAATGGTGCCTTCAGAGATGTGTAAGTTACCCATGCCTTGGGCACTAATGCACACCCATACCATCACAGATGCTGGCTTTTGAACTTTGCGTCAATAACAGTCTGGATGGTTTGCTTCCCCTTTGGTCTGGATACACGATGTCGAATATTTCCAAAAACTATTTGAAATGTGTACTCGTCAGACCACAGAACACTTTTCCACTTTGCATCAGTCCATCTTAGATGATCTCGGGCCCCGAGAAGCCGGCGACGTGTCTGGATGTTGTTTATAAATGACTTTCGCTTTGCATAGTAGAGCTATAACTTGCACTTACAGATGTAGTGACGAACTGTATTTAGTGACAGTGGTTTTCTTAAGTGTTCCTGAGCCCATGTGGTGATATCCTTTAGAGATTGATGTCAGTTTTTGATATAGTGCCATCTGAGGGATCGAAGGTCACAGTCATTCACTGTTGGTTTCCGGCCATGCTGCTTATGTGGAGTGATTTCTCCAGATTCTCTGAACCTTTTGAAGATGATATGGACTGTAGATGTTGAAATCCCTAAATTTCTTGCAATTGCCCTTCAAGAAACGTTCTTAAACTGTTTGACTATTTGCTTACGCAGTTGTGGACAAAGGGGTGTACCTCGCCCCATCCTTTCTTGTGAAAGACTGAGCATTTTTAGGGAAGATGTTTTTATACCCAATTATGGCACACACCTGTTCCCAATTAGCCTGCCCACCTCTGGGATGTTCCAAACAAGTGTTCTTTGTCACGTGTTGCTGGAATCAAATTCGAAAGTTAATGATTATTTGCAAAAAAAATAATCAGTTTGAACATCAAATATCTTGTCTTTGTAGCATATTCAACTGAATATGGGTTGAAAATGATTTGCAAATCATTGTATTCCGTTTATATTTACATCTAACACAATTTCCCAACTAATATGGAAATGGGGTTTGTATATATATATATATATATATATATATATATATATATATATATATATATATATACACACATACATACAGGCAGAGGGGTTAGTGCGTCTGCCTCACAATACAAAGTTCCTGCAGTCCTGGGTTCAAATCCAGGCTCGGGATCTTTCTGTGTGGAGTTTGCATGTTCTCCCCGTGATTGCGTGGGTTCCCTCCGGGTACTCCGGCTTCCTCCCACTTCCAAAGACATGCACCTGAATGTGAGTGTGAATGTTGTCTGTCTATCTGTGTTGGTCCTGCGATGAGGAGGCGACTTGTCCAGGGTGTACTCCGCCTTCCACCCGATTGTAGCTGAGATAGGCACCAGCGTCCCCCGCGACCCCATAAGCGGTAGAAAATGGATGGATATGTATATATATTAGGGGATGCAAATCTTTGGGTGTCCCACGATTCAATTCAATATCGATTCTTGGGGTCCCGATTCGATTATATATCGATTTTTTTTTATTATTCAACGCGATTCTCGATTCAAAAGGGATATTTTTCAGTTTCAAAACGATTCTGTATTCATTCGATACATAGGATTTCAACAGGATCTACCACTGTCTGGGCTAAGTCTGACATACCAATTCGTGTTTTGATACGCTCTAATAAAATATTATGATCGACGGTATCGAAAGCAGCGCTAAGATCGAGGAGCAGCAACATAGATGACGCATCAGAATCCATCGTTAGCAATATATCATTAGTCATTTTTGCGAGGGCTGTCTCCGTAGAGTGATTTGCCCTGAAACTGGATTGAAAGGTTTCACATAGATTGTTAAACACTAAGTGTTCATTTAGCTGCTCTGCAACAACTTTTTCGAGGATTTTCAAAATAAAAGGAAGTTTACCATGAGGTCAGGATCGAGGTTAGGTCTTTTAAGGACAGGATGAATAACCGCTTTTTTGAATGCTAGGGGAACGGTGCCCGAGGAAAGTGATAGGTTTATAATATTTAGCACTGATGGACCTAATAATACAAAAAGCTCCTTGATAAGTTTCCCAGGAAGTGGGAAGTAAACATGTTGTTTGTTTTATTCCATTTACACGTTGTAACAATTCTTCTAGTGTTATTTCATCAAAACGAGAGAAACTATTTTGGATATTTGCAGTATAGCTGTGCACAAACTGTATCATAAACAAGAGCCGTTAGGATACACTGAGTTTGTCGATAATCACGTTTGCCAAGCTATTTACATGAAATGTGGCAGCATATCATCCTTGACAAGTTCTTTCAATATTGAAATGATAAACTACCTCGAAAATGCATTCAAATTCCAGGGTAAATGTTTTGATTTGAAATGCAATTTACATTTAACAAATCACAAATTAATTCGCTGTAATTGAATGTTACTATTCAACATGTGAAATATTTATTAATACACCACTAAAGATTCAGTTAATATTTTCTTGCTGTATTCCAGGTGAGCTCTCGTGGTCAAGTGGTGACAGCAGGGACAAAGACTTCCTCCTCCTTTTCACTTGTGCCGACACCGTCCTGGTCCCCTGAGGCCTGCATCACTGTTTATTCTGTCCTCTCTGATGGCGAGCTAATTAGTGACACTGCACAGATCCTCATCAATCAACAAGGACATGTCTGGACCACCTCTAAAAGTATATATTCATTACACATGCATTTGTGTTTATATGTGTGTCTGTGGTTGCAGGTATCTTTAAACTGGAGCAAGAAAAAAGCCCAGCCAGGTGAGCAGGTGTGGCTTACTGTGACAGCCCACGATCAGAACTCCCATGTAGGAATCTTGGTGCTGGGAAGGCACTATGATGCTCCACAGGCTGACTGGGATTTGAAACCATGGCAGGTAAGGTATAGGTGCCTTAGGTGGTGGAATGAATGTGTGTATGTTTTTAAAAAGCAAGTGATGTTTGAGGTGGCAGTAGTTCAGTCATAGCATGGTACTCATACTAAACCATTTGTAAGACGTAAAAACAGTTCAAATAATATAATCATTTGCCTTAATGTTATAGTATATTATTGTAATAATTGGCTTTCTTATCAATGTACCAATATTGTGCAGCACTTCATATCCAATACCGATAGATGCAGCAAGTTTTGTTTTACTATGATGCAACTACAGTGGAATCTCGATCTACAAACGTAATTGGTTCTTCAACATTGTTCGCCAACCAAAGCAGTTACCTGTAAGAATCACTTTAAACAAAAGTCTCTATTTTAGTAAAAAAAAAAAAACCTGCAGACTTTGAAGACATGACAATGTATTCATTTATACTGTGTGTGTATCCATATATATATATATATATATATATATATATTAGGGCTGCAACTAACGATTAATTTGATAATTGATTAATCTGTCATTTATTACTTCTAATCGATTAAAAATCGGATAAAAGAGACGGACTACATTTCTGTCCTTTCCAATACTTTATTTAAAAAAAAAACGCATACTGGCACCATGTCCTTTCGACTTGCCAAATAAAACAAGACAAGTGTTAGAAAAATGTTTTTGTGCACCATTGTCATGCACAATAGCAATAATTTTGCTTAGGGGAATTTCCAACCCGGTTACTACCTATTCCAACCATTTCACAATGTTGGATGCTGAATGTCTTTCCTCTAGTGGCATGGTCGTAAAGCAGATTGACTTCATGTTCCATTCGTCTCCAATGTAGTGGCATGTAATGCCAAAGTAGGCTACACTTGTCCACACATCAGTGGTCAGAGCAATTTTGCTCTGGGTGGCTTTAATGTCAGTTTTCACAGCTTGAAATGTCTGCTCATACTTCCTCTCCATCAGTTTCGTAAAATGGATCCTCAAGGGAAGAATGTAACCAGGGTGGAGGACGTAAATCATTTTTCTGAAACCGTCATCCTCCACCAATGATAGTAGCCTCATGTCAGTCACCAACATATTTAGGACACTATCAGTCAATGCAGCGGCTTTAAACCCTCATTTATTTACTTTTTACCTTTTAAATTGGATCTCAATTCTGTACACTGCTGCTGGAATTTAAATGTTCCTGAGGTAACTCCCTGAGGGAACCAATAAAAGTACTATCTATCCATCTATCTATCCATCTAACTATCTATCCATCTATCTATCTATCTATCTATCTATCTATCTATCTATCTATCTATCTATCTATCTATCTATCTATCTATCTATCTATCTATCTATCCACTTCCTACCGCTAAATCCCTTTTTTGGGGTCGTGGGGGGCGCTGGCGCCTATCTCAGCTACCATCGGGCAGAAGGCGGAGCACACCCTGGACAAGTCGCCCCCTCATCGCAGGGCCAACACAGATAGACAGACAACATTCACACTCCCTTTTACACACTAGGGCCAATTTAATGTTGCCAATCAACCTATCCCCAGGTGCATTTCTTTAGAGGTGGGAGGAAGCCGGAGTACCCATCTATCTATCTATCTATCTATCTATCTATCTATCTATCTATCTATCTATCTATCTATCTATCTATCTATCTATCTATCTATCTATCTATCTAAATACACCACTTCAATAAAAAAAAAGCTAAATGAAATAAATGGACTTTGGGGAATCAGCATACACCAATAATAACACAGAAATGTAATTCATCAGATCAGAACTGGATCAGATATTGTACACGTTTCTGTTGTGAATAATAAAGGATTAATTTTAGGCTGCCTGTGAATAATAGCATGAAATATTCCAGCACCTTCATAACGTTTAGTTATACTAAAGCGTCACTCAAATCTAAATATATTTATATAGCTTTATCGGGTCCGGCTACATTGATCCATTATGAAACCAACCTGAGATATTTCTGTCCGTCCGTGCGTTTTCTCTCTCTCAAAACGGAGTTAAATGTGCCAGAGACACCTTATCAGCCCCGCGTTGCAACAAAGACTTAACGTTAATGTTACTCAAAAAAAAGCTGAACTTATGAATGCCTGTTGCGACTCAAAACAACAAAACTACCCAAAAAGTTCCTAAAACTCTAAAAGTTAATACACAACAGTTGCTGCTGCGCTTTCAGAAAAAAATCTCCTCGTTAACAAAATATTAAAAAGACACAAAAGCGGACACAAAGGATCAATTTACTCGGACTATGGACTGAAAAAGTTATGTACTGTGAGTTCTTCTCTTCATCCATGGCTCCTACATGCTTCCTGTTCAGGTGCTCCCGAAGCGATGTATTACTTCCGTGCCACGCAGGAAACGGTCTTCTTTGCGGTGTTTAAAGTGAAGTATTCCTACACTTTTGACGACTTAGGTCGTACACTTTTCTCCATTGCAGCATTAACCTCCATATGTTTCTGCGCTGAACTATCGGTACTGTTTTCCGCCATTTTCCCAATGTTTCCAAGCAAATGAGACGGCGTGGTCACGTGAGCTGCACATGACACATCATTGGCTGGCTTACTGCCACCTCATGAGACGCAGCCTTAGCCGCCCTGGCGCTGTTTTATACTGTTTTTGTACTCATTTTGATTCTTGTTTCTCAGCTGTTTGTAAATGTTGCAGTTTAGGTTTAGAAAAGAAAGAAAGAAAGAAAGAAAGAAAGAAAGGGTGAAAAAAAGCCTCAGTGCATGCACATTGCATACATCCAACGAATCGATGACTAAATTAATCGCCAACTATTTTTATAATCAATTTTAATCGATTTAATCGATTAGTTGTTGCAGCCCTAATATATCCATCCATCCATTTTCTACCGCTTATTCCCTTTTGGGGTCGCAGGGGGCGCTGGCGACTATCTCAGCTACAATCAGGCGGAAGGCTGGATACACCCTGGACAAGTCGCCACCTCATCGCAGGGCCAACACAGATAGACAGACAACATTCACACTCACATTCAAACACTAGGGCCAATTTAGTGTTGCCAATCAACCTATCCCCAGGTGCATGTCTTTGGAAGTGGGAGGAAGCCGGAGTACCTGGAGGGAACCCACGCATTCACGGGGAGAACATGCAAACTCCACACAGAAAGATCCCGGCCTGAAATTGAACCCAGGACTGCAGGAACTTGGTATTATGAGGCAGACGCACTAACCCCTCTTCCACCGTGAATCCCCTAATACTGTGTGTATGTGTATATATACATCAAAGGCCTCCGTCAGTCGTAACGACTATGGATACTACGCCAGTACAGAGGTCAAGTTTAAACTCAGCGACAACGCCTGCTGTGGCTGATGAGTCCGATGTGGGAGAGGCAAACACGGCCGCATTTACTGCAGATGTAGCTGGAAGGCGCAACTGCAGGAGTGCTTGTCTTCCGCTTGGTTCTTTTTTCATTGGCTGTGGCATGGATCTTTTCCTCGCCAGTCTTCAGCTGTTTGTGAAGGACACTGCGCCATTTGCTGCGGTCAGCCGCTACATCTTCCCAATGTTCAGTGTTTATGTCCAGGGCTTTCATGTCCCGCTTGCAGATATCTTTGAAGCGCAGTTTCGGCCGGCCAACAGATCTCTTGTCAGAGGCAAGTTCGCCATACAGGATGTCCTTTGGGATACGTCCATCCTCCATACGGCACACGTCACCTTGTCACTCCAATGGATGCCGAGGATGCGGCGAAGGCAGCGCATGTGGAAGGTGTTCAGTTTGCGCTCCTGTTTGGAGTATGTTGTCCATGTTTCGCTGCCATAGAGAAGAGTGCTGACAATGCAGGCGTTGTACACTGCCATCTTGTTAGGAGTTGTCAGCTTCCGGTTCTCCCAGACGCGGGTTGTGAGGCGCCCTAGGGTTGTGGCAGCTTTGCCGATACGTTTGTTGATCTCACCATCAAGGGACAGATTGTCACTGATGGTGGATCCCAGGTAAGTAAATTGGTGTACTATTTTCAGTTGGTGCTTATCAATTGTGATGGCTGGTGGCGTGTCCACTACCTGACTCAGCACATTGGTCTTGTTTAGGCTGATGGAAAGCCCAAAGTCTTTGCAGGCCTGGGAGAATCTGTCCATAAGGCACTGGAGTTCTGGTTCAGTGTGCGAAATGACGGCGGCATCATCAGCAAAGAGCATGTCCCGGATGGTTGTCTCACGGACTTTGGTCCTTGCTTTAAGACGGGCTAGGTTGAAAAGTCGGCCGTCAGATCTTGTACGTAGATATACCCCTTCTGTTGCAGTCCCAAATGCATGTTTGATGAGCAGGGCAAAGAAGATACCGAAAAGTGTAGGAGCAAGGACGCAACCTTGCTTGACTCCGCTCTTAATGTGAAATGAGTTGGATATGCTACCCTCATACTGGAGGGTTGCCTTCATGTCGTCATGGAAAGATCTAATGAGACTATGGAGCTTTGGAGGGCATCCAATCTTGGGTAGGATGCTGAAGAGCCCTTCTCTGCTAACCAGGTCGAAAGCCTTGGTCAGGTCAATGAAGGATATGTACAGGGGCTTCTGTTGTTCCCTGCATTTCTCCTGAAGTTGGCGTAGGGAGAATATCATGTCCACTGTAGAGCGCTTGGCGCGAAAGCCGCATTGAGATTCCGGGTAAACGCGCTCAGCAAGAGTCTGAAGGTGCACAAGCACGACACAGGCATAGAGTTTTCCTACTATATTCAAGAGGGAGATGCCCCTGTAATTGTTACAGTCGCTCCTGTCGCCCTTATTTTTGTAAAGGGTGACAATCTTGGCATCTCTCATGTCCTGCGGCACGGCTCCCTCTTTCCAGCACTGGCAGAGGACATCATGCAAAGGCTGCAGGAGGGTGTCTTTACAGCGCTTGATGAGATCTGGGGGGATGCCATCAGTACCAGGTGCTTTGCCAATCGCTAAGCTGTCGATCGCTTTGTGAAGTTCAGCAAGTGTTGGTTCAGCATCTAATTCCTCAATGATGGGCAGCTGTTCAATGGCATCAAGAGCTGAGGCGACTACAGTGTTCTCTCTGGAGTAAAGTTCTGAATAGTGCTCTACCCATCTGTCCAACTGCTTGCCCTTGTCAGTGATAACTTCCCCGCTGGTGGTCTTTAGGGGGGCTGTTTTGCTCTGTGTTGGGCCCAGAGCAGCCTCTATGCCCTCGTACATCCCTCTGATGTTACCTGAGGTAGCTGCAGACTGGATGGATTCACTGAGTTGTTGCCAGTATTCATTGGCACAATGTCTGGCAGTCTGTTGCACTTTGCTTCTTGTAATTCTCAGTGCTTGCAGGGACTTCTCATTCGGGGAGCGTTTGTATTCAGTAAGGGCAGCACGCTTTGCTTCAATGACAGGGGTCATCTCGCTGGACTTGGCAACAAACCAGTCGTTGTTTATGAAGATCTTCCTCCCAAATGTTGCAAGGGCTGTTTTCTGAATAGCCTCCCTGAGGTGGCCCCATTTCTCGGAGGCGGAGTAGTGCTGGTGTTCTTCAGACAGGATGTTGTTGAGGGACTTGGCAAACTCTTCTACTTTCTCTGGAAGATGCATGCTGGTGGAATCAATGCGGGGTTTGCCTTTCTGTTTGGAGTTTTGAAACATTTTTGGTTGTAGCTTGATCTTGTAACAGACAAGTGAATGGTCGGTGTCGCAGTCTGCGCTGTGGTAACTACGAGTAACGAGCACAAACTTGAGGTTGGCTTTTCGGATCAGGATCATGTCCAGCTGATGCCAATGCTTTGAGCGGGGATGGCGCCATGTCACCTTGTGCTGTGGTTTCATCTGAAAGTAGGAGTTGGTCACGCAAAGGTTATGGTGGGAACACAACTCCAGTAGCCGTTGCCCGTTCTCATTGACTTTGCCAACTCCGAAGTGTCTAAGACAGGAAGGCCATGAGTCATGGTCAGCTCCCACTCTCGCATTGAAATCACCGAGGATGAGGAGATGTTCCTTCGAGGGGATGTTCTTGATGACATCATTCAAGCTGGCATAAAATGTATCCTTAACTTCTGCTGTAGACGTTAGAGTGGGGGCATAGGCACAGACTAGGGTCACTGGGACATCAGAGGTGTGGAGGTGGAGTGTCATCAGGCGTTCCGATCCTTTGTCTCCTGGTTCAACCATCTTTAACAAAGTGTTCCTGACAGCGAATCCAACTCCATGATCTCTGCGGTCTCCGGCACTCTTTCCTTGCCAGAAGAAGGTAAAGTCTTTCTCCTTGAGGGTTCCCAAGTCGGCTAGGCGGGTCTCTTGCAATGCAGCTATGTCTACCTGGAGTCTCAGTAGCTCATTGTTAATGACAGCCGTTTTTCTTGCATCATTGATGTCTTGGAGATCATTTGAGTGTCCGGGTGTCATAGTCCGGACATTCCAGCTTCCCAGTTTTAGGACTGGGCACCTGTTTTTCATACTTTGTTTCATGCTTGGTGAAGGTCTTACAGTCTGCTTGTCGGTTTTACCTAATCCCCATGCACCCAATGAGGAAGGCAGGGACAGCACCTAATTGGCTGGGGGCTGCCCAGCTTAAGGCGGGCAGTAGCTGTCCAATGAAATTCAAGGATCTCTCCCACCGTCGGAAGCAACCCCTGGCGCTATGCTCTACGCCAATCGAGCATTGTAGCTTATAACCGGTAGACTGTTGCTTCTCGTTTGTTGTTTCCACGCTATGACACGAGGCTGGAGTGACCTCTCCAGGGCACAAGCCAGGGCGGAGTAATATGGAGGTCAAGCTGTTGCCCATGCAGCAGGACCCCCCTCTTCACACTGATGATGGATCCAAAGGAGCAGCAAGAGCTGGTACAATTTGGCACCAACAGTGTCGCAGGAGTTGCCAGTGCACCGCTGTAGCCAGCAGTGGACCATCTTAGGGACTCCGTCTCCTGATTTTTTCCTCAGGGTTTACTCCCGAAGCCTTCCACAAGAAAGGTATACCACAAGGCAGTGGCGGTTTTGGATTGGAGTTTACCTTCTCCTAGATGGGTCACCTTACTGGGCTAACGGGTCCCATCTACCCATGCGGCAGGTTGTACTGGGTTACATTTTACCAGTAGCAGGGATAAGACCTGACCTGACATACATATATATACGTATACATACATATATATACATACATATATATATATATATATATACACACATATATATATGTATACATATATGTATATATATATATATATATATATACATATATACATATATGTGTGTGTGCGTGTGTGTGTGTGTGTGTATTATCAAACCGGGCAGCACAGTGAAACAGAGGTTAGTGTGTGTGCCTCACAGAACGAAGGTCCTGGGTTCAATCCCGGGGTCTTTCTATGTGGACTTTGCATGTTCTCCCCGTGAGTGCGTGGGTTTCCTCTGGGTACTATGGCTTCCTCCCACCTCCAAAGACATGCACCTGGGGATAGGTTGATTGGCAACAATAAATTGGTCCTAGTGTGTGAATGTGAGTGTGAATGTTGTCTGACTATCTGTGTTGGCCTTGCAGTGATGTGGCGACCTGTCCAGAGTGTAACCCCGCCTTCCACCCAAGTGCAGCTTGGATTGGCTCCACACACCTTCCAACCCCGAGATGGCCAAAATGGCTGCCGGTGTGTACAGGATGTAAACAGTAAGTAACATAGGGGGCCTCGCCTCTTCAAAAAGGCTGTGCATGTGTGTACAGGATGTGATGTCATCAGAATGGCAGCCACAATAGGGCTGGCACACAGAATGAATGAAGCATTATTACGTTGAGACATGGCCCGCACACAGAGGCATATTTGGCGCCATGTAAAGGTTCGTAAACCACAAATGACGCAAATAGAGGCTTTCGTGAATCCAGTTTCCACTGTAAATGCATTTAAAAAAAATAAACAGTTATTGCAAAATAAGACAAATATTCAAATATAAGTTAGATTAAAAATAAACATATTTACAAATATTTTATAAAAATCAGGACCAATAAATAGTCAACTAAAATAGTTCTCTGACTGTCAACAAGTAACAGGTTAGGATATGGAATATATTTCCTACCTATAAATTGAATTGAAGTTATTTTGCAACTAACTAAGCTACACATTTCTATGTAGCACAAACTTTTGTCTAAGAAAAAAAAGTAGCGTGCAAAGTGTAATAATCTGGACCAACACAATCAGTGTTATTATAAACTGGGTATAGCTGGCTATTTTTTAATCAGAACTACTGTTTTCTTCTTATATATGCATCTGGCTGCATAAATGCTGCGTGTGACTCTGAGTGATTTATTGCATATTTACGTATTTACAATCCGACGGCGGAACTTCGAAATAATTCTGCTTAGTGGACATACAGGGCTTAAGCTAGCGTGCTTGTTGCTCTGCTGACCATGGTGCATTTTGATGAGTGCATCACTTGCATGCTGAAATCCAGGCAATACCCCAAAAAGGGACAAGCGGTAGAAAATGGATGGATGGATCTTATTCATTATTATCTTCAGTGGAAAAAAAAAAAGTACTGATTCAATCCATTATCCATCAATTTTTGGTGCTTATTCCCTTTGGGGTAGCGGGGGGCTCTGGTGCCTATCTCAGCTACAATCGGGCGGAAGGTGGCGTACACCCTGGACAAGTCTCCACCTCATCGCAGGGCTCAATCAATTATTTTATTTCGTATTTTGTGTTACACGCCTAAATATGAAAATATTAAAAACCTGTGTGAACAGTAAAAAGATACATTTTGACACAATAGCATTTGATATTTTGTTTCAGTTTGCACACATTTTCTCTTCATTTGTTCCCAAGTCACCCAACACATGATCTTTCACAGGACAGAAAGTATACTATACAGTATACGTTTGCACAGTGTGACCCCCGAACCAGTTAGTCTTGATGTAACTTACCTGCCTGCTTTCTTGAGTACTTGTAAGAGCTGGTAATTCTAGTATGCCTAGTTCAAGACCTGGGGGGCTTGTTGACAAAAAGAAACACTGAAATGTATGAATATAAATATAAATATTTCTTATCTCAGCAAAGCTCTTGTAGATTTTTGTGCGTGCGCGTGTGTGTGTGTGTGTGTGTGTGTGTGTGTGTGTGCGCGCGAGTGTTAATGTGCATGTGCGCGTATGTGTTTTTGCTGAGGGTTTAGGGCATTTACCTTTTCAAAAATGCCTGTAAACCTGAGGAGTTTTTCAATCTTTGTTTTTAAAAAATTGCAGCAGCCTGAGTCAAGCTTATACGTCTTTGTCACAGTACAGTGCATCTGGAAAGTATTCACACCGCTTCAATTTTTCCACATGTTATGTTACAGCCTTCTTCCAAAATGGAATAATTGTATTTTTGTCCTCAAAATTCTACAGACAATACCCAATACTACAGACAAACCCCATAATGATAATGAGATAAGTTTTTTTTATTTTTATTTTGCAAATGTATTAAAAATCAACAATCACATTTACATAAGTATTCACAGCATTTGCTCAATACTTACAGCCTCAAGTTTTTTTGAATACGATGCCACAAGCTTGGCACACCTATCTTTGGGCCGTTTCACCCAATTGTCTTCGTAGCATCTCTCCAGTTTCATCAGGTTGGATGTTATGTGTTGGTTTCGGTTTTCATCCAGGATGTCTCTGTACATTGCTACATTTATCTTTACCTCTATCCTGAGTAGTCTTTGAGTTCCTGTCGCTGAAACACATCCCCACAGCATGATGCTGCCACCACCATGCTTTACTGTAGGGATTATATTGGACTTGTAATGAGTGGTGCCTGATTTCCTCCAAACATGACGCCTGACATTCTACACCAGAGAGTTCAATCTTAGTCTCATCAGACCAGATAATTTTGTTTTTCATGGTCTGAGAGTCTTTCAAGTACATTTTGGCAAACGTTTTACTAAGAAATTGCTACCGTCTGGTTACTATACCATACAGGATTGCTACAGAGATAGTTTTCCTTTTGGAAAGTTCTCCTCTCTCCAAAGTGAAATGCTGTAGCTCTGACAGAGTGACCATAGGGTTCTTGGTCAACTCCCTGATTAGACTAAGACGAATGCAGCAATGTACAGAGACATCCTGTATGAAAACCAACACTTCACATCCAACCTAATGGAGCTTGAAAGGTGCTGCAAAGAGAAATGGGCAAAACTGTCCAAAGATGGCTGTGCAATGTACTAAAAAAAAAATAAGGATGTATATGTTGCCATAGGTAAATCAACAAAGTATTGAGCAAAGGCTGTAAATATGAATATTATGTACAAATACTATGTACGAATATGAATAATATATACTAATGATGTAAAAAAAATCTTTAATATATTTTCGTAACATTAAAAAAAAGAAGCTTTTTACATTGTCATTATAGGGTATTGTGAGTAGAGTTTTGATGAAAAAAATGTTTTTATTCAATTTTGGAATAAGGCTGTAACATAGCAAAATGTGGAAAAAGTGAAGTGCAGTGAATATTTTCTGGATGCACTGCAGCTACATTCTTTACTCACCAATTAACCTTATTTCGTGTTGTCACTGTAGGGATGTAATATACAGATGCTTTCCAATGCTAGACTGCGTAAAGAAAAACACTTGATGGATGGAACAGAAAATGGTATGGTATTGAGTCATGATAGCATAAAGCACAGAGAAAATCATGTTCCTTTAATTTTTATTCAATAGTCCCCTCTTGTGGTCTTGATGTGCACTTGCAGACATCTTAGTAGACAAGTACTGGACACACTGGATGGACAGAAGCAAGCCCCTTTTGTGGTTTGATGCTCCTCTCGGGTGAGCTGTTTGGACCCGAGAAAATTGCTGTGATTGATTAAAAGGAATCGGAGAATATGTAACATTAATAATGTACTTCTGTTTCTCCTCTAGTAACAAAACCTGGACGAGTGAGGGAATAACTGTTCCAGATGATGTTACATATTTAGATGCCGCCGCACTGGTGATATCCGACGAGTTAGGTTTGGGATTCTCTCCTGTGCCACAAAAGGTAACGCAAAAAAATACACATACCCCAATGTGAGCTTTTTAAAATGATGAGTAGGGCAATGCAAATTTTAAAGTAGATTTTGTTTAGTAAACAGACAGAAAAATAAGAATTAGGGATGTGCATTTTTTTTACAAGCCAATAACCTGCTTGTCAAAACCAACACCCAATAACTTATTCATATCAATTATATTTCTAAATTCAATTTAACTGTAGGTTAATTGCACACCAGGAGCTAAAAAAAGACTTAAACAAAGCTGGATTCCATAAACTGTAGATTTGTCAGTACAGTTATACCTTGCTATACTGTGTGTGTATAAGTGTATATATATATATATATATATATATATATATATATATATATATATATATATATGTGTGTGTGTGTGTATGTATGTATGTATGTATATATATATATATATATATATATGTATATATATATATGTGTGTGTGTGTGTGTATGTATATATGTATATATATATATATATGTATATATATATATATATATATATATATATATATATATATATATATATGTATATATATATATATATATATATATATATATATATATATATATATATATATATATGTATATATATATATATATATATATATATATATATATATATATATATATATATATATATATACGTATATATACATATACATATATATACATATATGTATATATATACACACTGAGCGCGATGATGTCACGTTATTAATGGAAAAATGAATTTTTAGACACTATGATTTGCCTGAGTGGCTAGGAGACACCAAAAGAAACAAGCCGTAGAAAACGGATTCGAAAGGAAAGATTAAAAAATAATAATAATACGAATTGTTTTTATTTTAAAAAATAATAATAATTTCGGACTTCCTGCGGGCCAGATTTTGGACGCTGGCAGGCCGGATACGGAATACATGAAGGACATATCAAATGCAGTAGGGGAAATAAACAAATTAGAAGTGCCGCTAGCCGTTGAAGGTCTTCGAAATGGCCGTGCCAGCGTGTATAGCATGTCATGTACAGTATGGGGCCTCGCATCTTCAAAATGGCTGTGCCTTTATGTACAGGAAGTGATGTCATCAAAATGGCAGCCCCGGTGGCCTAAAGCGGCATGCAAAATGAATTAATAAAGCGTTTGTACGCGAAGACATGGTTCACGTACAGAGGTATATTTGGCACGATGTAAAGGTTCTTAAACCGTAAAGGTCTGAAATAGATGTGTTCATAAATCGAGGTTCCACTGTATCTTAAATGAGGTTAAAGGGCTTGGCCGTCGATTGCCATCATTTCCATGATGAAATATCACAGATCGTTTAAACCCTCGGATAATTTCTAACAAACTTTTTGCATTATTGCACTGCGGCAATAGAGACACCCTTTGTTTGCGGCTGGTTTTGACCCAGCTTCGTTAGCAGCCCAGGCGTCTTCACAGGGTTTTTAAAACACGTGTGGCAATGCTGGCGTTGCAAGTGGCTGATGAGGTTTGAATGTTGAAGCTCAATGTTTTTCCTTCTTCGTGGAATGTTTGGAGAACATTCGGCGCAAATAGCACATCTCCCTCTGAAACAGTGAAGAAGCCCATACATTATCGACACCATCTTTGTTTCTAAGGAGCTTGAGTTGCAACGATTAATCAACTTATATAGAAAAAGCTTTAAAATATATTATTTTGCCTTAAGTATTTAATGAGTGAAACTGTTTAAATTGATAAATTTCGAACCACATGGAGTGCCGGGAACTTTAGATACGCAGACATAGTTACTACATGGCCGCTGCAATAGAGCATGCATCAGAGGAGTGGGGTGTAGGTGCCATTATCCGTATGGTTGCAAACCGCCGAGATTCTCTATTTTTATTCATGCACCCATGTTAAAAAGTGCAAGTTTAATTTTGATTAAGTGCATTAATTACAAAAAAAAAGAATGAAGGTAATAGCGTGCCGAAACACCATGATTTATCTCAAGTAATTTCCCAAAAATACTCATTGAGGCTACTAAGTGTTTTTTATCCGGTGACAAAATAATCGATAGATTAGTTGATTATTAAAATAATCAATAGCTGTAGCCCTACGATGAGCTCAGGGGTAATTTACAACTGGCGTGCATGAATTGATTAACGTGGACCCCGACTTAGACAAGTTGAAAAACTTATCCGGGTGTTACCATTTAGTGGTCAGTTGTACGGAATATTTACTGTACTGTGCAATCTACTAACAAAAGTCTCAATCAATTAATCAAAAACTGTAGAAGAAAATATAGTGCTTGATTTGCTCACCCAAACCCACCTTCACCATCGTACGTTAATCTTCCCTCATGGAGCGTTTTTTTGTTATCGTTTAGCTGAGCAATCGGATTCTAATATCAGATAATAATCCGTCCGATATTTATCATGCATCTTTAGTAAGAATAATTATTTTATTAATTAATTAATCAATTAATTAATTAATTAGTTTGTTTTAAATTAATAATTAAAACAAACCAAAAAGTAGCCTGCTGATTGGCTGAAGTGCAAGGCTTTTTAAAGTGTGAGAGGTCAGGAGACTTGCGTGGACGCGCAGCAGTGCTTTCAAGCCTGGTTAGTAAACGTTGGTCATGTCAAATGCATTGGAGATTTTTAGTTCCCACAGTGAGTAAGTAAACCGGGATGAACAGAAAACCCCACAAAACATGCTACACAAATTATATATTTTTTGAGGAATATATTATATTAAGCTATTATATGTTTTGAAGGGAGTCTCACTGCTCTTTCTATTGAATATTGTTTAGCCTAGTCCTTATCTTTCATGGTATTTAAATTTGCACCCTGCAACTTTTAGATAACAAATATTTGTATTTGCACCAAATATACCGTAATACATTCGCATAAATTGTCCATGTAGTTTTTATGTAACCTATCCAAAACTAACAAAATACAGCTTCTCACCCTGTGCAGAGGAAAGTGTGGGTTGCACTAGAGCAAAAGTGGGTGAAGTGTCTTGCCCAAGGACATTTAGGAAGCTGGGTTTGAACCACCAACCAACCTGAGTGCCCTTTAATAGTTTTTAAATACTACTTTATGGCCTCTTATTCACAGCTGATGGTGTCCAAAGATTTCTCCTTGTCTCTAAATGTTCCATCATACCTCATCAGAGGAGAAGAGCTTGTACTGGAAATAAACATCATCAACCACTTAGAGAGAGACTTCGAGGTAATGAGGTCTACATTCAAGTGAAGACAATCATATTCTACCACCGTCATTCATAAACACATATTGTTTTTCCAACAGGTGATCTTGTTTCTTTCACAAAATGAGGCTTTTGAGTTTGTGTTGGAAAAACATGGCGACGATGCTGTGTTAAATTCCCAAACGCTCATCTTAAAGGGCTACGTCTCTGCCAAAGCCTTGTTCCCTATCAGGCCCGTGGCTCTTGGGGAGATGGAGTTATCTGTGGACGCTGTATCTGTGAACTGCTCAGACAGGCTTGTTTGGAGAGTACTTGTGAAGGTATTGTACTGCGCTGTGAAGTAACATTTAGGACAATATCCTTGTATTAACACACAAAACATTTGATAAACTTTGCACTGTGGTTTCCTATATTTTATCCTAATTAATGCCATTTTCTTTAAGCCTGAAGGATTTGAACAGTCTTTCTCAAAAACACTCTTCCTGGAACTGGCACCACACACCCACAACAAATCAGAGTCCATCTCTATCTCTTTGCCACCAAATGTGGTGCAAGACAGTCAGCGAGTCAATGTGGCATTAGTGGGTACGTACGTACGTCTGAACTTGCGTCATGAATTGTAATTTCATTTGAATGTGTCATGTTAAGGTTTGCAGATTGGTTTAGATTATTTAATCGAGAATAGATAGGTGTCTTTCTGTGTCACAGTGAGTGATGATATGAATTTTCTTTGTAAATAAGATTTAAGCGTTTCATTGGTATAATTCAGGGGTGTCCAAACTTTTTGCACTGAGGGCCGCACACAGAAAAATTAACGCATGTGGGGGCCATTTTTATATTTTTATTTTGAAACGATAACAAAATATATGGATTTTTTTATTTATTTTACCTTTAGGGGTCCCGGCGACCATAAAGGGTCTCAGTCATTAAAGTGTTAAAAATAAGTCAAAATATTGTTATTTTTTTATTATTATTTAACGCTTACAGTAAATCTCTATATCAACTTCAAGTTGATATAAAGTAATAAAAATTAATTAAAAAAAGGCTTTTGTCAAAAACAACTTTTTTTTTTTTATAGTAAAACGTCCCACTGGGTCATTATTGTCACCGATGTCCCACTGGGTGTGAGTTTTCCTTGCCCTTACGTGGGCTTACCGAGGATGTCGTAGTGGTTTGTGCAGCCCTTTGAGACACTAGTGATTTAGGGCTATATAAGTAAACATTGATTGATTGAAAACTGAAATATGCAGTGCTTTAGTAACTAGAGCCCTAAAAGATCAATAATGCAAGACACAATTGATTTTAATTATTTAATTTTTTTGAGTAATCACAGTGAAAAGGTATATAAAAAAACACTAAATATATATTGGGTTCCAAAAGGTGCCCCACTCATAAAGTGATACATTTGTAAA
The DNA here is from genome assembly GCF_033978795.1 of Nerophis ophidion. Taxonomy (NCBI): domain Eukaryota; kingdom Metazoa; phylum Chordata; class Actinopteri; order Syngnathiformes; family Syngnathidae; genus Nerophis; species Nerophis ophidion. Next base: position 50,518,617 of record NC_084613.1, read on the forward strand.
AGGTTTTTCTTTTACTTTCAACAGATCAACTTCAGATATATCTGTCGATTTTACGTTTGAACTGTTATTTTGTTTGTTTTATGCGCTTTTGTCAAAAAACTTTGATGTTTTTATATGACAACTACACAATATATGCAATATTTACCACATAAAACATTTTAAAGTGAAATATTTCAAATAACTGGAGCCTTGAAAATAAATCATTATAACATTGATTTTTTTTGTCATTTTTTTTTGAGCAATGGCAAAAAAATAAAAAGAAAAAAAAAAAGCTTTCATGGCAGCTTTGTGTCAACTTTGCAACTTTTTCTCCTTAGATTTATAATAATAATAACTTAGATTTATATTGCGCTTTTCTAAACACTCAAAGCGCTCACAGAGAAGTGGGACTCAACATTCATTCACACCTGGTGGTGGTAAGCTACATCAGTAGCCACAGCTGCCCTGGGGTAGACTGATGGAAGCGTGGCAGCCAGTTTGCGCCTACGGCCCCTCCGACCATTCATCATTCATTCACCAGTGTGAGCGGCACCTCATTCCACTTTTTTTATTGTTCTTTTTTGTTTTTGCAATAGCATTTCCAGAATGTGTGGGGGTCCGGTAAACAATTAGCTGCTGGCCGCACTTCAGACACACCTGGTATAATTGGTACCTGGAATAATGGCCATGTGCAGTATTATTTCAACAATACTGTATATTAAAAGTTAATTGGGCTTTTGTAAGCATGCATACATGTGAAAACACTGGTGGCATCCTTTGATGTGGTGTGTGCAGCTGATCGGTGGCTGCCTAGAGCAGGGGTCACCAACCTTTTTGAAACCAAGAGCTACTTCTTGGGTACTGATTAATGCGAAGCTACCAGTTTGATACACACTTAAATAAATAGCCAGAAATAGCCAAATTGCTCAATTTACCTTTAATAAATAAATCTATATATATATATATAAAAAAAAATGGGTATTTCTGTACCTCATTCCGTCGTACATTTTTTTTCCTTTCACGGAAGGTTTTTTGTAGAGGATAAATGATGAAAAAAAACACCTAATTGAACGGTTTAAAAGAGGATAAAACACGAAAAAAATGAAAATACAATTTTGAAACGCAGTTTATCTTCAATTTCGACTCTTTTAAAATTGAAAATTCATCCGAAAAAAAGGAATAGAAAAACTAGCTAAATCGAATCTTTTTGAAAAAAATAAAAAAATAATTTATGTAACATCATTAGTAATTTTTCCTGATTAAGATTAATTTTAAAATTTTGATGAGATGTTTTAAATAAGTTAAAATCCAATCTGCACTTTGTTATAATATATAACAAATTGGACCAAGCTCTATCTCTGACAACGACAAATCATTATTTCTTCCAGATTTTCCGGAACAAAAATTAAAAAAATAAATTCAAAAGACTTTGAAATAAGATTTAAATTTGATTCTACAGATTTTGTAGATTTGACAGAATATTTTTTTTGTATTGTAATCATAATAAGTTCGAAGAAATATTTCACAAATATTCTTTGTCAAAAAAACAGAAGCTAAAATGAAGAATTAAAATAAAATGCATTTATTATTCTTTACAATAATAATTTAAAAAAATACTTGAACCTTGATTTAAGTTGTCAGGAAAGAAGAGGAATGAATTTAAAAGGTAAAAAGTTATATGTGTTTAAAAATCCTAGAATCATTTTTTTTAAGGTTGTATTTTTTCTCTAAAATTGTCTTTCTGAAAGTTATAAGAAGCAAAGTAAAAATATAAATGAATCTATTTAAACAAGTGAAGACCAAGTCTTTAAAATATTTTCTTGGATTTTCAAATTCTATTTGAGTTTTGTCTCTCTTAGAATTAAAAATGTCGAGCAAAGCGAGACCAGCTTGCTAGTAAATAAATAAAATGTAAAAAATAGAGGCAGCTCACTGGTAAGTGCTGCTATTTCAGCTATTTTTAGAACAGGCCAGCGGGCTACTCATCTGGTCCTTACGGGCTACCTGGTGCCCGCGGGCACCGTGTTGGTGACCCTTGGCCTAGAGTGTGTTCGCGTTCGAACGAGGTGCAATCGAACCAATCCTCATCCAAGTCCGACCATATCAGTTACATTCAATGAATACACACATTTATGATTCCACTCACCGGTTAAACAGCATTATATACTGAACAAAAATATAAACGCATAAAATTTTGTTTTTGTGCGATTATTGCACAGATGTGCTGTAGACTGCCCACTATAAATCGCCACTCTGAAATTTGCAGTTTTACTCTTTTGGGATCTGGGGAGGGTCAGAAAAGTAGTCAATACCTGGCGTGACCACCCACAAAGTGCAACACATTTCCTTCGCATAGAGTTGAACAGGTTGTTGATTGTGGCCTGTGGAATGTTGTTTCACTCCTCTTCAATGAATGTGCCAAGTTGCTGGAAATTGTCAGGAACTGGAACACACTGTCGTATACGCCAATCCACAGCATCCCAAACCTGCTCAATGGGTGACATGTCTGGTGAATGAGGGCCATGCAAGAACTGTAATGTTTTCAGCTTCCAGGAATTGTGTACAGATCCTTGCAACATGAGGCTGTGGATTGTCATGCTGCAACATTAGGTGATGGTCTTGGGTGAATGGCACAACAATGGGTCTCAGACGGTGCACCTGCTGGATGTGGAGGTCAGGGGCTGGTGTGGTTACACTTGGGCTGCAGTTGTGATGTACTGCTAAATTCTCTGAAAGGTCTTGGGAGAAAACTTATGGGAGAGAATGAACATTCAATACAAGAGCAACAGCTCTGGTGGATGTTCCTACAGTCAGCATGCCAACTGCACGCTCCCTCAAAACATGCGACATGAAACTGCACATTTCAGAGTGGCCTTTTTTTCGTGGGCAGTCTCAGGCACACCTTTACAGTAATCATGCTGTTTAATCTTCATCTTCATATACCATACCTGTGAGGTGGGATCTATTATTTTGGCAAAGAAGAAGTGCTCACTAACACAGATTTAGACAGATTTGTGAACAATATTTGAGAGGAATAGGTCTTTGTGTACAGTATATAGTAAAAGTTTTACATCTTTGAGTTCATCTTATGAAAAATGGTAACAAAAACACATGTGTTGCGTTTATATTTTTGTTCAGTGTAGTAACCTTAACATATTTTATTCTGAATATATAATTGAGTATAATCTCTTTGTGCAAATGAGCATGAGCATTGAGTTTTGTTTTATGATTAGTGGCTCTACTTGCTGCCGCCCTAATTATGTCCTTTCTTAAGCCCGTGTCTTAAGCCCATGTCACCGTGTACTCGGCATGGTCGCATTGTTCATTATTGTGACAAGTTACGTTCGTGGTCCCGTTAAGGTACTATCCTTATTAAGTCCTGCTTTTCCTGCTATGCTATGCTCGGCTAAGCTAGTTTAGATTTTTCGGTGCGCTGCCAGCTGCTCTTAGTTTTTGTATTTTCACTTTTTTGCGGATTAAACGATTCTTACTTGCATGCTGCATCTCCTGACTATCCTTCTGCTTCCTGGGGAACACAATCTTCACTGCGGCGTGACCTGAACGCAACAGTGGCCTAGTGGTTAGAGTGTCCGCCCTGAGATCGGTAGGTTGTTAGTTCAAACCCCGGCCGAGTCATACCAAAGACTATAAAAATGGGACCCATTACCTCCCTGCTTGGCACTCAGCATCAAGGGTTGGAATTGGGGGTTAAATCACCATAAATGATTCCCGGGCACGGCATCGCTGCTGCCCACTGCTCCCCTCACTTCTCAGGAGGTGAACAAGGGGATGGGTCAAATGCAGAGGACACATTTCACCACACCTAGTGTGTGTGTGACAATCATTGTTACTTTAACTTTAACTTCAAGAATGCTCCGTTTTGTGGCCGGTCTTATATTACGTGCCTCCACTTTGACTGTGTATTCACGCTGTCAGCTCTGTTGTCGTTTATAGCACTTCCACATTGAGTTTACTGACAGATGTAAGTTAGCACTTTGTATTAAATATGGCAACAGCGGAGGATGCATGTGCATGTACGAGCCACTCAGCCCCATCTCAAGAGGATAGAGAAAAAGAAGGAAAGCACAAAGTTGTTTGGGTAAAAGTTTACCATATATGGAAATATCCGCTGACGTCACTAATGGGAATAAGGTCACAAAAGGGGAAAATCCAAAATGGATCTTTTGGAGGAAATATGAAGCAAGGCATGATTGTTTTATTAATATATCCCCTTTGCCTCTACGGTGTGATTACATTTTTTTGGGACTATTGCTGATCCCAAATCCAAAAAAAGGTACCATGAGGTAAGAAAACTTAGTCTAGGATAACAGGTCCCCTTTTAACCACCATTGGTAACATGTGGTAGCTCTTGGTGGTTTTATATTTTTTGGGTTTAGTTATTTTTTTTTAGAACACGCAGCAAACTGTAAGTTTTTAATTTAGCAAAAGGTTTGATTTCTCAAAAAATAACCAATTTCAACCATTTGGATGGTATACTAACTTACAGAGAGGGGAAAAGTATTTGATCCCCTGCTGGTTTTGTTAGTTTTACACTTTACAGTGTTATGAACAGTAAATCAATTTTATGAGGTTTTTTTTTTCAAACAGACTGAACAGTGTCTGGACTTTGAAGAGTTTGTATAATTCTTTACTGCTCTGCCAAAGTTGGTCACTATTTTTTCCACATATTTCAGTTCGTGCATGAATGAAAACTATCAGTAACACATTCCCCTTCGCACTATGTTATGCTACACAGGTGATGTCTTGGCCTTGTCCATCAAACATTTGGATTCGCTGGTTCAAATCCCTCTTGAATGTGGAGAACAGAACTTGATACACTTTGCTCCAAGTATTTACGTGCTTCAGTACCTGGACTGGTCCAGCCAGGATCATCCCGAGATCAGGAAAAGGATTTTGAACTACATGTTTGAAGGTATGTAACCTTAAGTTATGTGTGTGTGTGTGGGTGTGTGTGTGTGTGTGTGTGTGTGTGTGTGTGTGTGTGTGTGTGTTTGCGTGCGTGCGTGTGTGTGTGTAAGTGTACATATATGTGTATATATATGTTATAATATATGTATTTTATAATATATATATGTGTGCGTATATACAGTATGTTTATGTGTATACAGATATATATATATGTATGTAAATATATATTTATATTTGTATGTGTGTATATACTGTATATATATATATATATATATATATATATATATATATGAATAAGCGGTAGAAAATGGATGGATGGATATATATATATATATATATATATATGTGTATGTATATATATATATATATATATATATATATATATATATATATATATATATATATATATATATATATGTGTATGTATATATATATATATATATATATATATATATATATATATATATATATATATATACACAGTATATATAACGTATTTTTCGGATTATAAATCGCTCCGGAGTATACGTCGCACCAGCCAAAAATGCATAATAAAGAAGGAAAAAAACCTATATTCGTCGCACTGGAGTATAACTCGCATTTTTGGGGTACATTTATTTGATGAAATCCAACACCAAAAATAGACATTTGAAAGGCAATTTAACTTAAATAAAGAATAGTGAACAACAGGCTGAATAAGTGTACGTTATATGACGCATAAATAACCAACTGAGAAGGTGCCTGGTATGTTAACGCAACATATTATTTTAAGAGTCCTTCAAATAACTATAACATATAGAACATGCTATACATTTACCAAACAATCTGTCACTCCTAATCGATAAATCCCATGAAATCTTCTTCCTCGATGTGGCTTCTAAACAACTCTGCCAACTCCAAAGGTATGCGCTGCTTCCTCTTGTCGTTTTCTGCTGCATATTTCACTACGTCCAGCTTGTAATCTGCAGTACATGATTTCCTTTTCGATGCCATTTTTGTTCAGCCCTTCTCAGTTTTTATAAATTACCGCCAACGATGAAATGATCCATTTTGATAGTTACTTCAGTAGCATGTAGCATATAGCAGTTAGCATTCCATGACCCACAATGCACTTCTGCCATGACCCTTTCCCGCTGAATTCTTATTGGTTGACGTGTATGTGACGATTGCTGACGTGTGTGTGACGATTGCTGACATTTTCTTTGTCTCTTCCGCGAATGAGATTAATAATATTATTTGATATTTTACAGTAATGTGTTTATAATTTCACACATAAGTCGCTCCGGAGTATATGTTGCACCCCCGACCAAACTAAGAAAAAAACTGCGACTTATAGTCCGAAAAATAAGGTATATATATATATATATATATACATATATATATATATATATATATATATATAGGGCAGCACGGTGGAGTGTGAATGTTGTCTGTCTATCTGTGTTGGCCCTGCGATGAGGTGGCGACTTGTCCAGGGTGTACACCGCCTTCCGCCCGATTGTAGCTGAGATAGGCACCAGCGCCCCTCGGGACTCCTAAGGGAATAAGCGGTAGAGATGGGATGGATACATATATATATATATATCTATATATATATATATATAGTGTTGTTGGCATCTGTAAGTCTCGGAAGACAATGGATTGGCGCCCTTTGAATATGTTTTAGTTGGTCATACAGCGTCTGCTGTGGCTGTATAGACCCACACGGGAGTGACAGTCTCTGTTGCACTTGGTGCATTTGTAGGTCAAGTCAGCTACAGGATGTAGTTGCTTGCTCTTTCTCTGAGCTCGCTTCTCATCTGGCAGAGTTTTGCCTCGCCAGCTTTCAGTCCAGTGTTCATGGTGTGTCTGTCCTGAGCAACCTCGTCCCAGGTGTTCAGGTCCTTGTCAAGCGCTTTCAGGTCACGCTTGCAGACATCCTTGAAGCGGAGATGTGGCCGTCCCGTTGTCCTCTTGCCAGAGGCAAGCTCTGCGTAGAGGATGTCTTTAGGGATCCGCCATCGTCCATTCGACGCACATTGCCCAGCCATCAAAGGCGACGCTGACGGAGGAGAGTGACCATGCTGGGAATCTTGGCTTTCATCAGCACCTCGTTGTTTGTCACACGATCACTCCATGTAATCCAGAGTATGCAACGGAGGCAGCGCATGTGAAAGGCACTTAACCTCTTCTCCTGCGAGGAGTACAGAGTCCAGGATTCGCTGGCGTACAAGAGAGTACTTAGCACGCAGGCACGATACACGGCGATCTTGGTGTTTATTATCAGCATGCTGTTGTTCCCCGCTCTTTGCGACAACCTGGCCAAGGTTGTGGATGCATTGCCGAGCCTCTTGTTGATCTCTGCTTCCAGTGAGAGCTCTTCTTCTGTGAGGGTGGCCAGAGCAGCGTCATCTGCAAACAGCATGTCTCTGATGGTTAACTCCCGGACCTTGCTCTTTGCCTTTAGGCGAGCCAGGTTGAACAGTCGGCCGTCTGACCGAGTGTGGAGGCAAACACCCTCGGTCGATGATCCAAAGGCGTGCTTCAGCAGAACGGCAAAGAAGATGGCGAAGAGAGTGGGAGCGAGGACACAGCCCTGTGTAACGCCACTGCGGATGTCGAAGTCATCTGACGTCGAGCCGTCATATTGGACTGTGCCTTTCATGCTGTCATGGAACGACTTGATCATGCTCAGGAGTCTCAGTGGGCAGCCAATCTTCGCTAGGACTGTGAAGAGCCCATCCCTGCTGACAAGGTCGAATGCTTTGGTCAGGTCTATGAAGGGCAGAAAGAGGGGCGTGTGCTGCTCTCTGCACTTCTCTTGCAGTTGCCTGATGGTGAAGACCAGGGGCGTCACTAGACCTAATACTGTACTGGGGCACACCTGGGGCACAAATAATTCATGTGAGCGTGCAAAGCGCGCAAGCAAAAACATTTTTAGCACTTATTTATCATAAAAAATACATAAATAGTGCTTTAAACTATGAAATCATATCAGATTATTTTGTATGGATCTTTGATTAACCACCTGAAATTAACTAATGCATTTGGCCTACTTGTGCACTTTTTTACTGCAGACTTCTAAACAGATACTGGTAGAAGCAAAAAGGAAGAGCAATTAATCTTTTTGAAATATTTATTGCAGTAATCATCTGCAAATTTAACATCTACAAACGTAAAAAAAAAAAGAAGCACCCCTACATCTGTGTTCTTTTATATTATTCAATTTCCATTCCATCAGATACACCATGTGCAGGTCAAAAAAGCAAAACTGCTTGGTCTGCTATTAGACAGTCAACTGTCATGGTCCGATCATATCGTTAGTATTTTAATGAAAATGGGAAGAGGTTTAGCCATGGTCAGAAAGTGCTCCACCTTCTTGACATCCTCAACAATGGGTCAAGTTATACAGTCCTTGGTTTTTTGTCATCTTCATTACTGTCCGATAATATGGTTTGCTACAACTAAGTCTGACCTGAACAAACTTCAACTTGTTCAAAACAGAGCGGCTAGACTGTACTTAAATGTTCATTGTGCACTAATATTTAATTTATGCATTCACGTCTGTCCTGGTTGTCTGTTGAACAAAAGATGCAGTGTAGTCTCCTTATGTTCTTTAGAACTATCATGTTAGATCAATCCCCAGATTACTTTTACAAACAATTTTTAAAATCAACTAAGACACATTTATGACACTAGAAATGCCAGCAATGGCTATTTGGCACTCTCTGCTCGCAGGACCAATCTCCTCAAACATACAGTCATGTTTGTACTGTATTTCATTCTGGAATATTTTGCCATCACACATTAATCTCTCACAAAGTAAATTGTCATTCAAGACAGCTTTGAAGATACACCTATTGCAGCTACCCACATGATGTGAATTTTTAATACTAGGTTTAACTAGCTATGTTATGTTGTATTTTTCCATTGTATGTCGGGTAATGCATGTATTTGTATTTTAATTTTGTATGCTCCTATATGGACTCCAGGAAGACTAGCAGTTGCCTTGGCGTCAGCTAATGGGGATCCATTCAATAAACAATAAACAATAACCAACATTATGTTTCATGTTCATTAGAAATTCCCCCGACAGCTCGTAAAACAAATGAATATGTTTGTCTGGATACAAGGAATAACGTTAGCTAACTTAGCATCAATTTAAGACAAGGATGTTGCCTAGCTAGCTAGGACTTCACTTACATCTCTCATTTCTCGCTGCATCTCTCCTGCTGCGGGCGAATAACTTTCTGATATCCATCTAGGAGTTACAGTTTGAGTCAAATCAAAATAATATAATTAACAAATTGTTGTCGGCTAACGTTACCTACCTCAGCAGTGATTCGCATTCTCTCTCTCTCTCGCTCTCTCTCTCTCTCTCTCTCAACTGAAGTCTAGATCCACATGTGAATAAATTACCATATTAATTAGCCATGTGCTCATTGTTAAGTGGAGTGAATACAGTAGCAATCAATTACCATACTAAGTAGTATGTGCGCTGTTGTCTATGTTATGTAGACTTAAAACTCTGAAGCGTTTTTTTTTTTTATTGGTGAAATTTGTACTGGGGCGCTGCAGATCAACACTGGGGCACGTGCCCCATTGAAATATGTCTGGCGACGCTCCTGGTGAAGACCTTGTCAATGGTTAATTTTTCCAAGCGGAACCCGCACTGTGACTCTGGGTACACTCTATCAGCAAGCTTCTGCAGTCTGTTCAAGAGGACGCGTGTGAAGACTTTGCCTACGATGCTTAGGAGAGATATTCCTCTGTAGTTGTTACAGTCGCTTCTATCACCCTTGTTCTTGTACAGGGTAACAATGTTGGCGTCTCTCATGTCCTGAGGTACTGCTCCTTCCTCCCAGCACTGACAGAAGAGGTCGTATAAAGATGTTCCCTCAGTGTGCTGTCTCCGCACTTGATTACTTCAAGTGGTATGCCTTCCTTCCCAGGCGCTTTCCCCAAGGACAGGCTCTCAATGGCCTTCTTCAGTTCAGCCACAGTGGGTTTCTCGTCTAGTTCAGCCATGAGAGGGAGGCTTTCAATGACTGCAAAGGCATCGTATGTGACTTGGTTCTGTCTGGAGTACAGTTCGAAATAGTGTTCCACCCATCTCTCTAACTGCTTGCCCTTGTCCTGGATGGTCTTACCCGTGGCAGACCTCAGTGGCGCTGTAACCTTCTTGGTGTGTCCCATGGCTTTGTTGATGCCTTCGTACATGCCCTTTATGTTTCCAGTATCAGCCGCTAACTGAATGCTCTGGCAGAGCTGGAGCCAGTATTCGTTAGCACATTGCCTTGCTAGTTTTTGCATTCATGCAAGCAGCACCATCCTCAAGTACGTGTTTCACTTTAGTATTTTAAACTTGATGTGTACCGATGTTAAGAATCTTTGTTGCTCCAATAACAACACGTTACCCAAGGTTTATCAAATATGCTTGTCAGGGTATCAAAGACAGCTGTCCTACCAGAGGGATGATGGATCCTTCAGTGCTTTTGGTGCAAGTGACACTTCTGGTAGCACATGGTAGGTCTTAGTCCACTGTAGCACTTTGGATTTATTGTTGAGAGATTTTTGTGTGTAAAACATTCTGTAAATAGGTTACAAATGTAATTGTTATTTAGATTTTCACTTTTATAATGTACTGTATGTAACTATTCAGTGGTACCTCAACTTAAGAGTGTTTTGAGATTAGTGCTGTCCCTCAGCTAAATGTTATTGTTTAAGTTGCAAGCAAAAATGTGGGTCAAAAGCATTCCTGTTCTGGGTCAAAAGCATTCACGTTCACTGGGATATTAGCTATTCTGTTGAAATAGCTAATATCCCGGTGAACCCCATAAGATCAGCCCATAACTTCTGCTACTCGCTAGCATCAGCTTAAAGCTAGAGATCGACAGAACTGTGTTTTCCAAACATGGTAAGAAAGAAAGTCAGTGTGAAAGACAGTGCTGAGAAAAAGTAGTAGTTGCTAGTCATCAAAGAATGACCAAGCCTGTAGCTACTAGCTAACTTGGCAAAGCAATTTCAGTGTATCACTGCTAGTCTGCGGCATACTTAAACAAAATGCATAACGTCAGCTCAGAATGTTAAAGTAATTGTAAAAAAGACAGGCAATTATCCATGGAAATATGGAAAAGCTGCTCACGGTGTGTTTGACAGAGTAGCAGCTGAAAGGAGATATGGTCGAAGTCCTCTTTTCAAGATATTTGCCGTTAATTACTATTACATTACTTAATAAAAAATACTGTAGTTGTTAATAGTACTTAATAGTGCATTGTATTTATACGATAGGTCTTATCTAAAAGTAGTTTTCCTTTTTAGAAGGCATAATACATTTTAAAATGGTGGTGTTGGGGGTGGCGGGGGGAAAAAACAAAATACATTGATTTGAGATACAAGTGTTTGAGTGAAGAGCTCGGTCCAAAAAACTTATAAGCTTGCAAGTTTAGATACTACAGTACTTGAAATCACAAAATGGGTCAAAGTTTGTCAAAGTTTTAAATATTTTAACATGAAGGCAAAAAAAAATGTCAGCTGTCATTGTATATAGTGCACACTTTGAAATTATTTTCTATTGCAGGCTGACCGCCTTTGTCCTGAAGTGTTTCCTCCAGGCTCAACCGTACATACAAATAGACCAAGATGTCTTAGATAGGGCAACCAATTGGCTCCTAGACCATCAGGGGCCCCAGGGTGAGTTCCATGAGGTGGGAATCTTGATGCACACAGAAATGCACGAAGACCTCGACAACAGCTCTGTGGCCCTCACAGCCTATGTAATGATAGCCTTACTGGAGAACAATACCTATGTGGTGAGTTTTAATTGATAGATGCTAGGATATTACACTCTCATGGCCTTTTTCCACCATTATTTTTATTCTTCTACATGCAGGAAATGGAAATTAGAAATATGTCCATGATGCAAGTGTACCTGGAGGGCCATGTGACCAATGGCACGCTAAGTAACTACACACTGAGTCTGGCAGCTTACGCTCTCGCTCTCGCCAAAAGTCCTGCGGCTGGCGCTGCACTGACAGAGTTGAGTAGGAGAGCTGACTACAAAGGTAATAAATACAAACGATACAGAAGAATGTACAGAATCACATTTCTATTCACAGTAGAGTCATGAATATTAAACAATGACTTTGACTCTGTCATAATCAGCTAATATGACAGACACCCTCCAGCTTTAGTTGAATTGTATAAATATTAGATCATGAGTAAAGCGCTACTTTTATGTGGGATTTGGTGGATATGCAACATACTGTGAATGCACACTAACACGGTCGCCCCTTCCTACTCGCAAATCACGTGCTGTGATGTGTAGGACCCCGGAACCAGGTATCATATATCAATTAGTGAATGTCAGGGCACTTCAACAGAAATGTTACCACACATTGATTCCGTAACCCTTCCGGTTCCGTCATTGGTTGGGAATATTACAGCAGAAATGCGATCATCACCTTCCCTAAGGCAGATATAGAATAGAAGAACAGAGTAGGCTTTTAATGTCTTGCACATTAACAACAACAAAACTGAGGAATTCTGATGACGGAAGCTGCCACGCAAGGCACTAGTCACGACCCATCAGGAGCAGTTAAGGGTTCGGTGTCTTACTCAAAGACACCCCGGCATGAGTTGTCTAGACCGGGATCTAACCAGTAACCCTCTGGTCACAAGACGGCCACTCTACCCGCTGAGCCATGCTGCCCCTTTTTAAAAACATTTTCAAATGTATATATCCAAGATAGGCAGCAGGGTGGGGGCATGCGCCTCACAATACAAAGGTCCTGAGTTCAATCCCGGGCTCGAGATCTTTCTTTGTGGAATTTGCGTGCTCTCTCTGTGACTGCGTGGGTTCCCTCCGGGTACTCCGGCTTCCTTCCACCTCCAAAGAAATGCACTTGGGGATAGGTTGATTAGCAACAAAAATTGGCCCTGGTATGTGACTGTGAATTTTGTCTGTCTATCTGTGTTGGCCCTGTGATGTGAGGTGGCTTGTCCAGGGTGTACACCGCCTTCCGCCCAAATGCAGCTGAGATAGGCTCCAGCACCCCCCGTGACCCAGAAAGGGATTAATGGATATCTCCATTATGTTAAATACTTTTTTTTCATAAAAATAATTATTGAAGAGTTTATTTCCCAGTAATTTGTTTTTGTCATGAACATGCATCAAATAACATTTCTGTTGAATGCAATAGTGTAAAAAATGTTTCACACAAATAAAGCGGGAATTTTTTTTTGTAATTGGGGTGGCTCCAAATAAAATACTTGAGGTTTGCGTGTACTAAAACATGTGAAACCTGATAGCACAAGCAAAGCTGATCTACTAAACGTGTGCAAAGTGGATTGCGTCAGTTAAGTGTGCAGAATAAGGCATACAATCCATTTTGTGTCTCTGTCTTCATTAATACCGTATTTCCTTGAATTGCCGCCGGGGCGCTAATTAATTCAAAACCTTGTCTCACTCCTGCGCTTACCAAAGGCATGCGATAAAAGTAAGCATGCGCTAATTATTTTAAAACATCTTCTCACTCTGGCACTTACCAAAGGCATGCAGTAAAAATTTGAGAGTGATGTAAGCTTGAACCCTAAATCCTACTGAATAGCTCTTAATCTTCTTCCCTTTGTGCGATTTCAAATTATCGGCATTTAAATCAGCCTCCTCCATTTTGAAAATGATGACAAGGGAAGTGTCACTCGTGAGGTCACGAGTTTGACCCGGCGGTAATACTAAGCATGCGCTAATTATTTTGCGAAGCGAGTTTGACCCGGCAGTAATTCAAGGCAGGCGCATACTATATGCCCTGCGGCAATTCAAGGAAATACGGTAAGCAGAATACAGTATATGCTGATCATTAAAACACCCACATTACGGAGATGGAAAATATGCAAAAATAAATATTTAGAACATACAATGTGATTTATGAACACTCATCATCGTTTTGCGAAAACTATATTACATTTTATTAAGCACGTGTCAGAAGGACGGGCTAACTGACAGTTCCACACACGGCTGCAGAATCGTTGCTCGCGCTGCACAGACAAGATGATAGATCAGAATCCTCCGCCCTACGTGTTTGTCAACATTTTGGACGGTCAAAAATAAAAAATATTGGATGCATCATCTATTCAGCAACATCATTTTATAATTTTATAACTGTTAGAGGAATTAAAGGGCTGATTAAAACACATTTAATTGATCCGTATTGATGTCTTTTAGTATTTTTAATGAGAAATTAATTTTTTCACATAGAATATATATTACTAAAATATTTATTGTATGAAAAAACTTTAAGTGCGCATTTTTTTAGCGTTTTGAGAGGAGTAAGTGCAGCTTATCTGTAATGAGTGCACGTAGGCAGTAAAAATAAAAAAATAAAAAGTGGTTTCAATGTAGATGCACTGCACGACTGCTTCTAAAATGCCCATAACGAGTGGTGCATGTCTCGGGCATGTTTAAAAAGACAGCAAAACACCGCAGGTAAGAGCATAACATGAATGTCCAGTAAAAGAGAGTGTCATTGTGGTGATATCCCGTACAGCACACATATAATCCTCATTTAAATAAGGTTCTCTGTATCACTTTAAAATTGCATGTGCAGTCCTAGTAAATTGCATGCAACACGCCCACTAATAGTACACGCTATTGTATAGATTGCACGCATTATTTAGCATGTGGTATTTGTATCTCAGTAAATCAGAACCTAAATGTTCACACTGAGCAGATCAACTTTCAAGCTTCTTGTCGTTATTGTTGTCCATCCTCTGCATTGTTGTACAAAAAATGTGACATTCACATATAGAATAGAGATCACAATCAATCACCCCACATTTACACACACACTCACGAACATGCCCCAAACTATGTGCTTTGCTCAAGGGCACCTTAAAACAATAGTACCGGAATTCTTTTTTCATTGTGGGTAGAAAATGTTGTCACATTCTTCTAATGTAAAGTTTTAAACTCGTAACCTCCTGACAAGCAGCATTATTTGCAGTTGCCATTTGAGTGTTTACTGTCAGGAGGATATCCTGATTAATTTTTACCACTGAGAAGCTTTTTTCTTTTTGCCTTATCTGTAAATGATGGTTTGGATTTTACAAACACAAACTAAAATTTGACTGCAATCAAAAGTTAGCATGGGCAACTTCATCACATTTGAGTATAATGTATTGTGCTTATGGAACATTTTAATAGATTGACTTGTCTGTTTAAAATGAGCACCCTCTAGTGCTGTAACAACCAAAACAGCAACAAGTCTTCCTTGAGCCCAAAATATGCCACTACACATACTTTTACTGTATAATAATTCTATTTCCCAGATGATGTAATGATGTGGGCATCGTCTGCTGGTTTGGACCCGTATAAGGAGCAGCCCCGCTCGTCTCAGATTGAAATGGCTTCGTATGTGATGCTGGCATATATCCAGCTGGGCAGCTTTTTGAATGGGATCCCACTGATGAAATGGTTAAGCAAGCAGAGGAACCATCTTGGTGGTTACGGGAGCACACAGGTAAACATCTGGGAAATTAAATAAACCACCTTAATTACTTATGGTGACATGAGGTCTTCATATCCTTGTTGTATTTCATCTGTTTGAAAAAACAGAAACAGTCATTTTCACTAATTATACCATTATAGTTTTCTTCCAGTTTACTGTTGTGTTTGTTTGTAGAGTGGCTAAAATATTTGCAAAATACAACCATGTAATTCAAAGGGCTTGAATCA
Organism: Nerophis ophidion; assembly: GCF_033978795.1. Taxonomy (NCBI): domain Eukaryota; kingdom Metazoa; phylum Chordata; class Actinopteri; order Syngnathiformes; family Syngnathidae; genus Nerophis; species Nerophis ophidion. The sequence goes on from NC_084613.1 coordinate 50,534,236, forward strand.
ATTGCAGCGGGACTGAAGAGATTAGAAGACGCTTCTCCTCTCATTGAAGCAGGCTTCATCAATACATGCTCAGAGACTAGAATGGACAGATTTAGTCAGAGAGGATGGTGCAGAATGCTAAGTATTTATCCTCTCAAAGTACCAACTTAGTAACCAACATTAAAATACAGTAGTGTAGTATTCCTAATTATTAATTAAAAACAAGGCTGAGGTAATTAACAAGTAGTTTTAATATGTATGGCCACTGTAACATTACAAACAGTTTGAACAGTAACACTGTGTTTGAATAATTACATAAGTGATGGAACCCGCATACCACTAGTGGCACAGTCATGTATATAGAGAGTATTGACAACTAAACAATGGCACCATATTTAGTACCTAAGATTTGTGTGGCTGTGCAACTGAGTCTGACGTTAGTTTTCCTGATGAAAAAAAATCCTAAATAATCAGACAAAATATAATTCTATATAAACTCTAGCTCATAAACTCACAATAAAAAATACTTTTTTTTCACCAAAATAGTATATATAATAAGCATTTTGGGGCAATTTTTGGCCGTTTTTTATGCACTCCACTGTATTGATGCAGCGTTTTGTGACCAGCGGCTCTCTAATACGCTTCTGCCAGGGAAATGTACATAAAAAATAAACACATTTCCTTCATTTCCCAAAATCCTCATTAGCTCTGGACCAACAATTACTGAGAACATATGACTTTTTTGTAAAGTATCTTGACTGCCACCAATGTACTGTTTGTAATTACTGTGCTATATAAGCCTGTGCTTTTACTTTTGCTTTTTTAAAATATTTATAGGTTTTGTTGTCATGAGTCATGGCTTCCTGATTTCATTATCACCATATTAACTTGAATACTGAATTTATGCTTCTTTTTACTGCAATATTTATTATTGGTAGTTCAGTTAGGATCATTGGTGACACAGACATGCAGAAAAGGTGCAATTTTGAAGCAAACTTTTGTCAGGCATGGTGTATTCACGTATGCAATTGCTTCTCATATTTTTTGCGAGTGCCACATCTCAATGCCGCACAACAGGGCATGTTAACATGGGAAACATTTGGCAAACACTCTTCAATTAAAATAAATATATAATGAGGAAATGCAGTGCCGCTTAGCTGCAGCTTCAAACCAAAAACAAGCCCTGCTCAGTGGCCTTGTGGTTAGAGTGTCCGCCCTGAGATCTGTAGGTTCTGATTTAAAACCCCGGCCGAGTCATACCAAAGACTATCGAAATGGGACCCATTACCTCCCTGCTTGGCACACAGCATCAAGGTTTGGACCTGGGGGTTACTGCCCCCTCACCACTCTGGGGGTAGAACAAGGGGATGGGTCAAACGCAGAGAATAATTTCACCACACCTAGTGTGTGTGTGACTATCAGTGGTATTTTAACTTTTGACTTTAAACCGGTACACAACATGGTGCCCTTTAGTCACGTGAGTGCCTTTTGACTAATCATTGAGGAGATTGCTTGAAACCAAAGCCTGCAAATAATATGTGTCAATAGAATACTTCATTTTTTTTCTTACCTAATGTATTCATTTTGACAGAAAAAAAATACATGTACTGCATGCAATTGCAGAAACTTTATTATTATCCAATAATGCAACAAATACTATATTATCCATCCATCCATTTTCTACTGGTTGTCCCTTTATTATCATACATTCAAAATGTTTGTTGAAATTAAAACGCTTGACTTATGATTTCAAAGCAAGGTATCCATCAAATTGCCATCCATCAATCCATCCATCCATTTTCTACCGCTTGTAGTCGCGGGGGTGGCTGGAGCTTATCCTACCTGGATTCGGGCAGAAAGGAGGGTCCACCCAGGATAAGTCGGTATCTCATCGCAGGGCTAACACAGATGACAGAAAACATTCACAGGTGGAAGGAAGACAGAGTACCCGGCGGGAACCCACGCAGTCCTGGGAGAAAATGCAAACTCCACATAGAAAAACACCGAGCTTGGGGATTGAACCCAGGACCTTCGTATTGTGAGGCACAAGCACGAACCTCTGTCACACTGTGCTGCACCATTAAATTGTACACTGTAAAAACAACTTTGGATGTTTTCGGTAAAACACTGGCAGCTTAGTTTTTTTTAATTTTTATTTTAAAACTGGTACCGTGTTTCCATTTGCAATAACATGCAGTAAATTTCTGGCGACTGAGCTGCCATTTGTTACCCTAACAGACGTAGATACATAGACCGGGTGTCCTGCGGGACTAGCATTCAGTAGACAGTTTCTCTCTCAAGAATCGTGAGTGAGGATCTCATAAAATGCAGAGACGGAAACCAGGGAAAAGTCAATATTTCTCAAATGTTGATGTAAAAAAAAAGGCAACAAAAAGCGATGGTGGCAAAAAAGGAGCACACCATGAATAAACATAAGCAAATACCAAAACAACGTGTGTCTGGCAAGCTCAACACTGGTCAGACCTGGCTTGATAAAGGCAACACGAAGAGTGGTGGAGAAAGCCGTGTAGATCATGGACGCCTGGGTTACACATGTGAAGTGCTAGTGTCAGCCAGCTGTCGCCTCTCAGCCTAAATAGCCTGAGACTAATTGGGATCAGGTGTGGCCAGTCTCCTGGATCCAGTGCCACGCCGAACTGCAGGAGAGAGACACAAATAAATTTGAGGAGAAGAGAACCACAACAGCAGGGACAGAATGTAACCATACCCCTCCGCCCCCTTTAACGCCCGCCCCCTTGGCGGTTTACCTGACCTGTTTGGAAAACGCTGGTAAAAATCTAAAAGGAGCGATGGGTCGATATGAAAGTTTCTCGGGACCGTACCGTTCTCAGTCAACCAGGTACTGGAAACCTTTGCCCCTTCTCCTCACATCCAAGATGGCTTTAACCGTAAATGCAGGGTGTCTGTCGACCAGTCGGGGAGGAGGAAGCACCTTCGGAGGGCAGAGCGGGCTGGAGGTAACTGGCTTGAGGCTGGAGACATAAAAGACAGGGTTGCATTTGAGGGAATTGTTAGGGCAAACATTAACTGCAGCACGGTTGATTATCTTGATAATAGGGAAAGGTCTGACAAATATAGGAGCTAGTTTTAGCGAGTCTACCGCAATGGGTAGCTCATGGGAAGAGAACCACAGTTTTTGTCCCACCTGCTAAAGTGGTGCAGGAGAGCGACGGCGGTTTGCGTGCCGTTGGTTCCGCTCTAATGTCCTCATCAGTCCAGCCCTTGTGTTGCATTAAGCCAGGCGTGCCCGACGCAGGTGAGCTGACAACGGAGGCACATTGGCTTCCGAGTCCAGTGAGAGAAAAACTGGAGCTTGGTATCCATAGGCCGAATGGAATGGCGATAGATATGTGCTGTGGCAGAGAGGATGAGGGAGTTGTGTAGATGGCAGACACATCAGATGGCTGCCTCCAAGCCCTGGCTGGTCCGTTCTGTCTGGCCATTGCTCCGAGGATGGTAGCCGGAGGACAAGCAGGGGAACGCGCCAAGAGTTCTGCGGAATGCTCCCCACACAGCAGATGAAAACTGTCGGACACCACCTACGTGGAAATATCGTGGTGCCGAAACACATGGGGCACCATCATTTGGCCTGTCCCTTGCGCCGATGGCAACTTGGGAGAGCCACGAAATAAGCCATTTTAGAAAAACGGTCCAATTTTCAATATTATTGTACCTTAGTATAGTGTCCCTACCAATAGAGGTGAGGCAGGCCAGTGAAGAAGTCCCAATTTGGGACCAGGGTTGGGAAGGGATAGGTAGCACATGAAGTCCAGAGGGGACTTGATGAGAGGCCTTGTTCCAGGCGCAGATTGTGCATGCTGCAACAAAGATCTTAGTGTCAGTTTGGAGCGTAGGCATCCAGAAGCATTGGGAGAGGAGAATAATTGTGTAATTCATGCTCGGGTGACAGGCAATCTAAGAGTCATGTGCTCATCCAAGCACATCGGAGCGCAGTCTCGGAATGACAAACAGGCATCCAGACAAGGAGCCGCCCAGGGATGGCGTAGACTTGAGGGCCTCTGTGACCTGACTCCCGATGTCCAACTGAAGAGCTCCAAGGAAAAGGAACGTAGAGACAGCAAGTCAGGGTTCACATTTTGGGACCCAGGTCCGAAAGTGATAACAAAGTCAAAAAATATGAGAAAAAGCGCCCACCTAGCTTTCTCGGGGTTAAGTCTGAGCGGTACGCAGGTACGCCAGTTTCCTATGGTCTGTGTAGACAATGAGTGGATGCTTTTCCCGCTGTAGCCAGTGCCTCCATTCCTGGAGATTCAGTTTGACAGGCAGAACTTCCCTGTTGCCAATATCATAATTCCGTTCAGCAGAGTACCATGAATTGATTAACGTGGACCCCGACTTAAACAAGTTGAAAAACTTATTTGGTGTTACCATTTAGTGGTCAATTGTACGGAATATGTACTGTACTGTGCAATCTACTAATAAAAGTATCAATCAATCAATCAATCAAGAGGTCAAGCAACGAGAGAAGAAGGCGCAGGATGCAGCTTCTGGTCGATGGTAGAGCACTGGGAAAGCATGAATATTGAAAGTGTCCACCTCGGGGACAAATTGCAGAGATGAGTGACTGTACACAAGTACAGGAGCTGAGGTAAACAGCTGCTTAAATATACCAAAGGTGGCACTAGCCTCCGGTGTCCAGCCAAACAGGATTTTAGTGAATGTTAGCTCAGTCAGGAGTTGTGCTATTCAACTAAAATTCCGTATAAAGCAGTGGTAAAAACTGGCAAACCCTAAAAACATCTGAAGGTGCTTTCTAGATTTAGGAGTGGACCAGTCAACCACAGCCTGGATTTTGGCTGGATTGGGACTAAGCTGACCCTTCCCCACAACACACCCCAGAAAGGGTATTGGCATGGCATGGAATGAGCATGAGCTTCACGGTGGAAGAGGGGTTAGTGTGTCTGCCTCACGATACAAAGGTCCTGCAATCCTGGGTTCAAATCCAGGCTCGGGATCTTTCTGTGTGGAGTTTGCATGTTCTCCCCGTGAATGCGTGGGTTCCTTCCGGGTACTCCGGCTTCCTCCCACCTCCAAAGACATGCACCTGGGGATAGGTTGATTGGCAACACTAAATTGGCCCTAGTGTGTGAATGTGAGTGTGAATGTTGTCTGTCTATCTGTGTTGGCCCTGCGATGAGGTGGCGACTTGTCCAGGGTGTACCCCGCCTTCCGCCCGATTGTAGCTGAGATCGGCGCCAGCGCCCCCCGCAACCCCAAAAGGGAATAAGCGATAGAAAATGGATGGATGGATGGAATGAGCATCGTTATGCTTGAATAAATAACTTGTTCTGATAGTCGTTGAAGTACTAACCGGACATGATGGACATGTGTCTTGAGAGAAAGGGAAAAAATCAAAATGTCATTGAGGTACACAAAAATGAATCAACCAGACATATCCCGACAAATGTTGTTGAAAAAGTCTTGGAAAAAAGCGGGGTGCGTTCGCCAAGGCAAAAGGCTTTACCAAATACTCAAAGTGTCCGAGGGGTGTATTATAAGCCGTCTTCCACTTATCCCCCTCAGAAATGTGATAATCATTACATAGGTCAAGCCTAGTGAAATATTTGGCGGTTTGAAGGAGTAAATGTGACAATCATTGGTACTTCAACATTAACTTTAAATGCTGAATCTTGAAGGGGAAGAGGATGTTTGTTTTTAATGGAGATTTGGTTGAGTGCACGGTAATCAAAAAATGGGTGTTTTCATTCAATCAGTTATTGTTATTCTCATGGCATTCAACTGATCAGTTGTTTTAGAAGACGTTTAGCCTCTCATCTGAATAGTTTTCATCAGTTCGTTCTTATAGACTTAGCTTGGACAGATGTAGTCTGAGCATTTGGTGCCAAGGTTCTAACTATTTGTCCTCTATCATGAGGAACAATGCGTTGCTGCCATTAAATTCTAAGTTAATGATTATGTGCAAAAAAAAAAAATTCTCAGTTCGAACATTAAATATCTTGCGATGAGCTGGCGACTTGCCCAGGGTGTACACCGCCTTACGCCCAAATGTAGCTAAAATAGGCTGCAGCACCCCACACGACCCCGCAAGGGACAAGCGGTAGAAAATGGATGGATGGGACGGCGTGACGCAGTGGGAGTGGCCGTGCGCAACCCAAGGGTCCCTGGTTCAATCCCACCTAGTACCAACCTCGTCACGTCCGTTGTGTCCTGAGCAAGACACTTCACCCTTGCTCCTGATGGGTGCAGGTTAGCGCCTTGCATGGCAGCTCCCTCCATCAGTGTGTGAATGGGTAAATGTGGAAGTAGTGTCAAAGCGCTTTGAGTACCTTGAAGGTAGAAAAGCGCTATACAAGTACAACCCATTTATGGAAGTAGTAACAGGCACATTCATGATAACATTTATTATTAGTGTCTTTTTGGGTGTATTGATTTCACAGAGCGCATAGCAACGCTCACTATCTCCATCAACAGCTACTACCACTGGTCATGGCAGACTATTTAGTGATAATCTTATCTTTATTAAGCCTAAATATATGTATCTAGTAGATGATGGTCCACCATCTATTAGATGGTGGACCATCTAGTATTCCATTCCACTGGAATACTAAGCATTATTTAGCAGTTGTGCTAAATGCTAAACAAGAAATACAAAATACGAACATAATAGAACAAGTCACTTAAAATGTCCGTTTTCACTGTGATGCTGACTGGGATGTTTATATATTTCAACACGCAACTTGTACGCCCTTTTAGATGATGAATTCAGCATACACATCACTCCTCAGGTGTAAAATGCTGGGGTGAAACAAGATCCTTGCCATGTCTTCCTAACTAGCGATGACATCGGTTTTTAAGTTAAACTTCAAAGTTGACCAACATCTCGGCTTATGAAGTGCGAGGCATGATTTATGTATAATGTAGAATTTCACACAAATAAGTACTGGGCTTACACCTTTGTGAGTAAGGCACCGTTTTAGTTCTCACAACAACAATGTTGCTTATACTTGACTGACATTCAATTCTTAGCATGTAGATGAAGTACTGTTGGTTTTTTTTAGATGTTTTTGGGGGGGGGGCTCTATAGGCGGAATAACTGAATCCCATTAGGCTACATTGTAAGCCGCCTTGTACTAGCAGGTTTTTATGATTTCCACTGCACCAAAAAGAGAGAGAATTGTGTTCTTGTCTCACATAGGGATTATAAATGATAGGCAAAAAAAGTGCAGTCCCTCTTTGAATTGCATTTTTTTTTTATTTTAGTCCGGCTTCACGGTGGCAAAGGGGTTAGTGCGTTTGCCCCACAATACGAAGGTCCTGCAGTCCTGGGTTCAATCCCAGGCTCGGGATCTTTCTGCGTGGAGTTTGCATGTTCTCCCCGTGAATGTGTGGGTTCCCTCCGGGTACTTCCTCAAAGACATGCACCTGGGGATAGGTTGATTGGCAACACTAAATTGGCCCTAGTGTGTGAATGTTGTCTATCTGTGTTTGCCCTGTGATGAGGAGGTGACTTGTCCAGGATGTGCGCTTCCTTCCGCCCATGTGCAGCTGAGATAGGCTCCAGCATCCCCTATATTCATCAATCCATCCACTTTCTACCGCTTGTCCCTTTTTTGGGTCGCGGGGGTGCTGGAGCCTGCAACTCAGTATTCTTCTTCCTCCAAACACGACGAGTTGAGTTTATACCAAAAACTTCTATTTTGGTTTCATCTGATCACATGACATTCTCCCAATCCTCTGCTGTATCATCATTTTTGGGCCTGTTGAATTTCATCACATTACTTTTCTGGATAATATTATTTGAGAAAACCAACTGATTTGTATTGCATACATTATGTGCATTACCAATAGTCTGGATCTTTTTTCCACAATAGGGTACTGTCATTGCGCTGCAGGCTCTAGCTAAGTATGCTGCATTTAGTGGAGCCAACGCCATCGACTTGCGTCTTCATATCTCCAATCATGCCTCTTCATTTATGTTCCCCATCAACTCCACCACATATCTAACATATCAGCAGCAAGAGGTAAGGAATAAATGAACATTTTGTTTGTAGAAGCATACAGTATATTGCAGAGGCATCGTTAACTTGACTTCCTACTTTTCAGATCAATGCTGAACAGGATATTCACCTCAATGTGAACATTGAAGGAAGAGGATTTGCCATATTCCAGGTTTCTTTTCTAAACCTCATGTCCGTTAACAATAACCACTGTCAATAACATTGAAAATTTGAAGAAACAACCATTCCCCTCTAAATTGTTGGAATGTTTCCATCAAATTGAACTCTCCATAAACTATGGTTTTAATAGCCGGAACATGACCAGAGTCACTTGAAAGCTGCAGCTGTGCGTGAGCTAATGCGCAATACATTGTAAATACCAAAAGAAAACACAGCTAAATGCAAATGTAGCGGGATGGTCTCCTGCCGATTAACATCTGGAACACATAGTGTAGGTTAGAATATTGTTTGCATTAGTGTCTCTGCAATATACTACTCACAAGATTTTGGTTAGGGCTTAATTTCTTCATTCTGTTCAATTTAAACGCAATGGTTCACCATCCACTTCCTCCTGTCTGTAATTCAGGATATCTATGTTGAATATGTAATTGCAATATGCAACAAATCACTTTGGTTTTTTTTTGTATTGCAACGACCACTATCGTTTTTGTGGTGTATTTGTGTCCTTTAAACATTGGCATTAATATCAGCCAGTACAGTAAAGCGTAACATCATAGAATGTAATATTTAATGTCTTAAACTCTTCCATAAATCCCTCCAGACGAATGTCTTTTACAACCTGGAGAGCAAAGCGTTTTCACAGACACGCTTCTTGCATGCCAGAGACGAGGAGGCTTTTGAATTAAACCTGGATGTCAATGATGAGAAAGACTATCATCACTTGTTGTTATCTGCGTGTGTCAGGTAAGAGGTTTTATATTTAATTGTGTCATAAATGAAGATGTTCATTGTTTTTACAATGATGGATGACATTTAAATTATTTTACCAATATAATGTCTCGGCTTATCGTCGCCAAAACAACGGTTTGGGAAACAAATATTACACTACAGATGTAATTTGTTAAATTTACCATCATAATTACTTATGTATTTTTATGATCAGTAATGCACAAATGTATAGTTTTACTTAACATAATACACACACAGAGATGCAAGTGGTACCGCCGTGGTTGAAACGTCTCTTCAATATTTAGTGGAAGTTGGGAAGAGCAACAATCTATTGCAGTGGCGTGTTGTGCATTTCACACCGAGGCCTTCAATGATGTTCTGTGTAAACCAGCTTTAATGAATACCACACGATACCATAATTAATGTCACCACATAACCAATATTTAAGAAATACTACACAGAAACACACTTGCACACTACTGGGCATTGATTCACCCCAAAAGTGTACAAAACAGGTTGATTTCCGGCCCATTTAAAAATTATTCAAATCGAATGGCCTTACAAGTATATATTTGTAAACTAATCAATGTTTTGCCCTTTTTCAGCCATCATGTGTTAAAAAGCAAGTCTATATAAAATTTCTCTGCTAGCCAAGTTACATGCGGTTCTGCACTCATCTCCGCATTTTTTTATTCGGAAGTGCTCCGGCAGATTACATTCAGCGCTGACAACAAACTAGTTGAATTCTGTTTGGATTAAAGCTCTAACGTAAAAAACTCAACACTGGAGTCCTAATATGACATGAAAAGAATATGATGAATACTTTTATATATGTAAGGAAAGTAAATCAAAAATAAAGTTAACTTTAATCAATTTATAATCATGATTTATTTTAGGCTGGCAGAGAAGGCCTTGCTGCTCCTGACAGCCCCCCACTGCTCTATTGTCAGACTGCGGTGGTGGCCGCCCTTTTCAAAAAGGGTGACCGACAGAGGGTGTCTTCCAACTACAGGGGGATCATCTACCTCAGCATCCTTTAGAAGTCTATTCCCAAATAAGTGCAATGTGTTTTTTGCCCTGGTTGTGGAACACTAAACTTTCAAGGGTACTTACTGTCAGGTGCATGGGAGCTTGCCCAACTGGCCCTCATGTGCTTCGTGAAGTTTGAATAGGTTTTTTAGCATCTTTGACTGTATTTCAGTTATTGAAATTAACTGGAATAACTTTTATAGAAGTGGTTTTAAAAAAACTACAAAAACAGTTATCTCGCTTTAGTCGATAAAAATATCCTCTAAATTTATTTGACTAAAACTAAACTAAATCTAATTAAATTTAGATTACTGAAACATGACGGAACTAAAATAAATTGCTGTCAAAAGACTATAACTAAAACTAATTCAAAAACTGTTGTCAAAATGAGCACTGGTAAACATGGTGACTCTAAATGCAGAGGCAGATGAAAGAAGTAAAGACACGGAAGAACAACTGATATCCACAGAAATGAGATCCGGACCTGTGCATGAGGAAATGTTCTGTATCCGGATCTATGGCAAACACTTTATCGGTTGATCTACATTCCTATCCTCACCTATGGTCACAAGAGCTACATACTCATCGAAAGAAAAACATTGTGGAGCAGACGAGACGAGTTCCCTCTGTCGGGTGGCTTTACTCACCCTAAGACAGGGGTCGGCAAACCGCTGCTCCGGAGACGCATGAGGCTCTTTGGCCACTCTGATGTGGCTCAGTTGCATAATCGCCGACCCCCCGATTATTCCGGGAGGTTTCCGCATTTTGGTGCGTTTCCCGGACATCACCCGGGGCTAGTACTGTAGTCTACGATTTTCACTCGGACAACAATATTGAGGGCGTGCCGTGTTGGCTTTACTTTTAACGTCCTCTGCGACATGTCATCACGCCCGATTTTACACAATGCTATCTGCGCGCTGGCCGGACGCATGCATTTCGCTGCTTCTGTCATCACACGAACAAGACTGCAATGCATACTTACTCAACAGCCACACAGGTTACACTGAAGGTTGTGATATAAACAACTTTAACACTCCTACTAATATGCGCCACACTGTGAACCCACATCAAACAAGAATGACAAACACATTTCGGGAGAACATCCTCACATTAACACAACATAAACAGAGCAGAACAAATACCCACAATCCCATGCATCCATGACTCTTCCTGGCTATATTATACACCCCCGCCCCCCCAAACCCCCCACCTCAACCGAAGCACGGAGGGCGGGTGGGGGGTGTATAATATAGCCTGTGAGGATGTTCTCCCAAAGGTGTTTGTCATTCTTGTTTGGTGTGGGTTCTCAGTGTGGCGCATATTATTAAGAGTGTTAAAGTTGTTTATATCACAACCTTCAGTGTAACTTGTATGGCTGTTGAACAACTATGCCTTGCAGTCGAGTATGTTTATCTGCGCAAGCCACATATATCATGTTACTGGGCTGGCAAGCCGTTTGTACACGTTGTAGAAGGTGTCTAAGGCAGTGGCTTCATATCTCGCCCTTAATTTTGTTATCTGGGTGACCATCAGCAGATAATTGCGAGAACAGTTGCTTTGAAAATTCAGGAGGGTTGATATGCGTAATGCTGTCAAGCGGCATTCAAATAAAAGTCGCGGGCCGCACTAACATTACATTTTCTTATCAAGGTGCGGGCCGCGTGTCTAAGACCCCTGGTATACACATAGCACAAAGCAAAAAAAAAAAAACTATGCTGTGTTATTTCAGTTTAAATTTCAAAAGAGTTTTGTGGCTCCCATTGTCTACTTTATTTTGTGAAACGGGTCAAAATGACTCTTTGAGTGGTAAAGGTTGCCGACCCCTGCCCTAAGAGATAGGGTGAGAAACTCCGCAACCCAGAAGGAGCTTAGAGTAGACCCACTGATCCCATCCATTGAGAGGAGGAGGTGAGGTGGCATGGGACCCAGTCCGACTCCCTGGTTAGGTGTCCTAGGCATGCACAGCTGAGAGGAAGCCCAATGGTAGACCAAGAACATGTTGCAAATATTGACCTGGGAAAACCTTGGTCTCCTCCTGGTGGAAACTGGAAGGGATGGTTTATACCCCAGATTGATCTGTAGTTAATCACAGAGCACAATTATTCACACGCTCTGTACAGTCACACCTTTAGAGTCTCTGTGATCACTTCACATGGAGTACAGCCTAGTTTATTTGAATTTTCTTTTTCAGATACTTTGTATTTCCTACTTAATATTTTCAATGTTTCTTGTCCAGATTAAAGAACAGTCAGGTCATAACCCAAACTGGCATTGTTATACTGGATGTAGGGATGCTCAGTGGCTTCACTCTTCACCCTGAGCCCGTTGCTCCAGCGCATCTGATCAGAAAGGTGGAGAACCTGCCTCAGAATGTCTACCTCTACCTGCATTCTGTGAGTCCTAATCAACTTGAATTGAGATTAGTTTCCTCCAAACATGTTTGACAAAATAACATTAAGGAACACTAACATTCGACATGCACTGAAAATGAGTAGGAAGATGCTAAGTTTATTAAATCCTACTCCTTTTCCGTTTTGTGATCAACCGTTCTTTTTTACGTGTTTCGCATGCTCACATCAAAAATGTGTCTGCCATTTTTTTTAAAAGAACAAAATATACACAAAGAATGTATAATCAATCCGTGGATCACTTATTTAATCATGAATGAATTAAAACAGGATGTATAGTAAATAATCAACGAAATAAATGTTGCATGAATACATCCGTCCATTTTATACCGCTTGTTCCTCTGGGGTTTGCGGGGGGTGCTGGAGCCTATCCCAGCTGCATTCGAGCGGGAGGCGGGTGCATGAATACATATTGAGATAAATAATAACAGACACAATGAGGTTCCAGCAGTCTGCTTCCTCCTTTTGTCTTGTAAAAAGCCACATGTTACACAAACTGGTTCATATTAAGACACTGTTTCAGTTCCTTACTCGTCTCTTACTGTAAATAATTTCACTGAGAATGTTGATATGCAAAAAGTTTTTAATGAAATACAGGCATATGTTTTAGATAACATTTTTCATTTGTATTTCTGTCTTGCTGAAAAACAAATGGTTGTACAATATCAGTGACATGTTGTTTGCTTTGTGCATTTTTTTAACGTTTACTATTTTTGATTTTAGGGTTTTGTATTATCTTAAAAGCCCTTTTTGCAATCTGGTTTTTGACTGTAGTGTGCTTTCATAGCAATAATTTAAAGTGAAGAGTTAAGAATGTGGACGCATTTTTAGTCCAAATCGTGTTTAATCTTCAATTATGATACCTAGAAATTATTTTTTATTTACCTGGTCAATGCATACACTAGCTACACTATTCTGTTTATTTTTTACTTTTTCCTAAATTTTAGCTTAAGCTTCTGAATAAAACTTGGTTGTGTCATTTGCGAGTAATTATAACTTTAAGTATTTTAGGATATAACCAGTTATTCTATATCAAACAACTTTGGTCCAGGTATTGACCATAGGGGTATGTCACAAACTATTCCCATAGTGAGCCATACATAATGTTCCAATTTGGTATGTAGGGTTTCACGCAATTCAAAGCATTTCCTCGTTTCAGTACTGTTGTAATTTATATAAATATATTATTCTACATCTTTTTCATGAGGGCTGTCTTTCTTAAGGCACACTTTCATAATTTAAAACAGTGATTCTCCATCTTGCAGTAGGCCAAATATTTACTTCATTAAATATTCAAACACAGTGTTACTGTTCAAACTGCATGTAATGTTCTAGTTGCCAAAATATTAAATATACTTGGTAAATAAAATATCTGCCTTGTTTTAATGAATACTCATGCATACTACACTTTATTTTAATGTTAGTTATTATGGTGGTACTTGGAGAAAGGTTTGAGAACCACTGATGTAAAGCAATCCAACTCAAGCACTGTGCCAGAAATTATGTATATGCTTATTATTAGTGGAATGCATCACACTGAAGAATAGTTCAAATATTTTGAAACTCTCTTAAACAAGAGCTAAGTAACAACACCATGCAGCTAATGTCTTTATTATTATTTAAAGGAGCATTGTTGTCCACACAATAGCTGATATTTATTAGACTAACGTACATGCATGTAATTGACCATTTATTACATTATGCTTGCAGCTCAAAAAATCAGAGGTTTGTATCCAAATTCCACTCATCAGAGTGTTCAAAGTGGCTCACATCCAGGATGCTCTGGTGCAAGTTTATGACTATTATGAACCCAGTAAGTACCGCTACATACTAAACATAAACACAAATGAGCACCACAATCCTTAAGATGTTGGTTGCAATCACTCACAGTGCATGTGATGGAATAATGTAAAGTTGAACATACTGCAATCACATATATCATCGGGTTGTCATTTGGATGTCATAATAACATCATTTGCTCTTGCTTTACAGCGAGGAGAGCAGAAACAACATATAATTCTGATGCGCTCCGCCACCTGGACTCGTGTGCCTTCTGTGGTGAGGACTGTCATCTGTGTAAGACGGGAATTCCTATTGTGGTGCCCCCAAATTTTTCAGCACACTCAATAAGAAGCACCACCTACAGCGTTTGTTGCCTTCTATTTGGAATGATTACAGGCTACTTTTTCATTATAGTAGTATAGTGACATTATAGTCTAATTTGATCTCCCTATTCGATTGTATGTGTAATTAAGACATACTACACAACAATTGCATTCTTAATGCATTCAAGTGTTGTAATGTAGTCTGTATGTCACCCCCACCGCAAGAAATTATTGTGTAAAAAAAATAAATGATGTTATCTACAGAAAGCAAATACAATAAATTGTTATTAAATTAGTCCGATATGTTTAGTTATGAATCCATCCATTTTCTACCGCTTATTCCCTTTTTGGGGCCGCGGGGGGCCCCGGCGCTTATCTCAGCTACAATCGGGCGGAAGGCGGGGTACACCCTGGACAAGTCGCCACCTCATCGCAGGGCCAACACAGATAGACAGACACATTTCACACTCACATTCACACACTAGGGCCAATTTTAGTGTTGCCAATCAACCTATCCCCAGGTGCATGTCTTTGGAAGTGGGAGGAAGCCGGAGTACCCGGAGGGAACCCATGCATTCACGGGGAGAACATGCAAACTCCACACAGAAAGATTCCGAGCCTGGATTTGAACCCAGGACTTCAGGAACTTCGTATTGTGAGGCAGACGCACTAACCCCTCTGCCACCGTGAAGCCTAGTTATGAATCGTCAACCATAATTCTTTGCCACATTATGTAACTGTGGACCTGCAGATAGAAGCATAGCAAACACATCCTTGTGAATAATTAAAGAGTAATCAAGCATCTCCATAACTGAGTCCGAAAATGTTGCTTTCAATCAAAAGTCTTGTGACACACATCACAGCATGATTGCATGCATGTGTTCAGTCATGAAAGCAGTGTTAATATACTTACATCTTACATAAAGTTTACCTGTATTTTATCAATAAACATATAGTTGCACACAGCAAAAACACATCGCACAAAAAAGATTAAGTAGCAAAGACGAAATATGTAATGATAACCATAAAACTATGAATAGGATTTACAGAACCAGCATCTGGTTGCTCACTGCAATATAATAAATACTATTTAAATACAAACTAGTGATGGGGAGCATACAATTAATAAATAAATACTTGTCATAATGGGGGGGGTAGCAGCTTGCTGCGGGGTCGTTCTCCCAAGAAAGCAGACGGACTACTTGGGACATGGCGTGCAGGTATAAACATGATTTAATTCTAACTCGAAAGAGGGTACAAAAAAAAGGCGCTCTCAGGAGGTACAAAAACTTGACTATGAAAACAAAACTAGCTCTTTAACGTAAAAGGCCTACTGAAACCCACTACTACCGACCACGCAGTCTGATAGCTTATATATCAATGATGAAACATTAACATTGCAACACATGCCAATACGGCCTTTTTAGTTTACTAAATTGCAATTTTAAATTTCCCGCTAAGTGTCCTGTTGAAAATGTTGCGGTATGATGACGCGTGCGTTTGACGTCACCGGTTGTAGCGGACTTTTTTTTCCAGCCCGATCCAAGCTATAAGTAGCCTGATTTAATCGCCTAATTACACAGTATTCTGGACATCTGTGTTGCTGAATCTTTTGCAATTTGTTCAATTAATAATGGAGTACTCAAAGTAGAGAGATGGAGGTGGGAAGCGGTGTATTGCAGCTGCCTTTAGCATCACAAACACAGCCGGTGTGTCCTTATTTAAAATTCCCGAAGGTGAAGCTTTACTATGGAACAGAGCGGTCAAGCGAACATGGTTCCCGACCACATGTCAACCGGCAGGTTTTGGTGACAAAATTGTGGTAATAAGTCGGCTCTTGCCGTAGTTATGAGCGAAGCTTGCGTCCTCATGCAGCTGCATGGCTTCCCTCAGAGACACTGGCGGTCACCACACCCGTGGCCACACCCCTCCGACTTTCAGGTACCATATAATCTAACTAAAACACTAGTAACACAATAAGCAGATAAGGGATTTTCCAGAATTATCCTAGTAAATGTGTCTAGTAACATCTGAATCGCTCTCACTGCCCTCGCCTTTTTTTTTTCTAGTCCTTCACTCTCACTATCCTCATCCACAAATCTTTCATCCTCGCTCAAAGTAATAGGGAAATTGTCGCTTTCTCGGTCCGAATCGCTCTAGCTGCTGGTGGCTATAATTGTAAACAATGTGAGGATGTGAGGAG
The DNA here is from genome assembly GCF_033978795.1 of Nerophis ophidion. Lineage (NCBI taxonomy): Eukaryota > Metazoa > Chordata > Actinopteri > Syngnathiformes > Syngnathidae > Nerophis > Nerophis ophidion. Next base: position 50,550,869 of record NC_084613.1, read on the forward strand.
CTCTACAACAAGTGACGTCATGCGCACATCGTCTGCTACTTCCGGTAGGGAAGGCAAGGCTTTTTTATTAGCAACCAAATGTTGCGAACTTTTTCGTCGATGTTCTCTACTAAATCCTTTCAGCAAAAATATGGAAATATCGCGAAATGATCAAGTATGACACATAGAATGGACCTGCTATCCCCGTTTGAATAACAAAATCTAATTTCAGTATGCCTTCAACGTTAACTATGAACATAAAACAAACACTTACTTTGGCATGAAAAGAACAATGACGCCAGAAGGACGGACCGGAAATGACGAGCTAAATACTGCCTCTGATTAGTGCTCAGGAAGCAGGTGAGTGGGTGAGCACTAATCAGAGATAGGTGAACACAATAAGTAACCATGGCGACAAAATGGAGTGCAAAAACAGGAAGCAATGGAGTCGTCATGGAAACTAACACTAACTAAAAACTGGGAAATTATATATATGGCCAGACCTGGATGGCAGGTCAGGACACTATACCAATCAAAGTTATCAGCCTTGTTCCGCAAATCATAGTTGAACAAAATTAACTTTACCTGACTGTAGAATCAATACCAAACATGGACATTTGAGAATATGAGGTATCACACAAAAACAGAATAAAACAATGCACAATAATACACATCTTTTTGAAATGTTGGAGTTGTGGCTATAAATAAATAAGTAATGGTCACATTTGAGGAGATGTTCCTACATTTGTCCTCCAGGCTGTGCACTGCAGCAGAGTAGATCAGAAACATGCAGGTTCACAAACACTAGATGGCAGACTTGGCATCAGGAGGAAAGTTTATGTTGGACGGATTTTAAAACGCTGTAATAAGGGAACCCAAATATCATTGAAATAATGATCATGCTTGAATTTACAGTATGTAGTACTCATAAACATACTCAAAGTGTATTATTCACTCAACTGCAGGTTTGCCAACTTCCTGAAAAATCAACACAACACAGTTTTTGTGCCTCTTTAATTTGTTTAAAACAATTGATTTTCATTCAATTTAACTCTAACCTGAATTTAATTGGATGCATGTTTATTGAGGTGAAGTATTATACATACTTAATGTAATAAATATTTTATATAAATGATAAATACAATATTTGGGGGGGGGGGGGGGGGCTAATCATGTGACTTAACTCTTATTTTGGGCATCCCTAAAAATATATGTATTTTATTCTGTAAATATCATTGTTTTGCATTAAAATTAATATTGAACAATTCCATGCATGTATTCATTTTACTCCAAAACCTTGGCTTCTAAATACATTCTGCTTGGATTTGAATAGTATGCAACTATTGTGAGGTAGTCAGGTCATGTAATCCACAAAGGCTGGATGCAACTCTAAAACATTTTCAACAAGTAAGAAGAGTCCAGTTGCATTTATTCGACATTTGTGTTTAACCTAAAACTCTTAACTCAAATAAAATAACAACAGAATAATTGTATTATTGTATAACGATACATGTGTGCCTCATCGTGATTGTGAATGTTTGCAACAACAGCACACACATTAAGGTCATGTCAAATGACCCTGGCAGCTCCACAGCCATATTTTTGGGTCATGTTATGATAACAGCCCATCAGTCACTTGGCATGATGTCATACATTCACTATTTTAGGTGTTTTTTAAGACTGTAGAGCATCTTTTATCAGCAGATCAGAATCTGCTAAGTGAAGCTTCTGGATGTTTCATGTCAGTAAATCAAACCACAAGAACGTTAAATTCCCATCAACGTAGCTGCAGAGGCGTAAGAAGCCGCTTTGTTTCCTTTTCTGATGGCATAAACATGCAATATTGTGGTCGGGCTGCAAAACAAATTGTTCAGATTACAGCCCCTCTAAGATTTTGCAGGATTTTTTTTGTGATTGTTGTGGCCTCAAAATGCATGAGTTTACAGCAGCTTTTTGAGGAAGTTGCGGCAAAAGTTACATTGTTTTGAGATATTTTATTTTAAGTAACATTGAATCTACTTGTGATTTGTTGTCAATGTTTTAAGTGTTCAATGTGACCTTAACCTCAAAAAGCACAGGATTTTAAAGAACTGCACTTTTTTTTGGGAGTTTTACCTTTGGCGACAGATTTATTTTTTGTGATGCATTCTAAATATGAAATAAATGTAAATAAATGTGAGCTTACAGTGGCACCCGAGGCGGCCCTTTATCTCGCCCATAAAATCACAAAAATAACCATTCAAAAACTGCCAACAATTCTCCATTTACATTTCGTGACTTGAATATTAACCAAGTATTAGTAACTTTTTTATTCTTAGCGCAAACGCGGACAAACTATTTGTAGCGGTGCCGTGATCACTAACATTACATTATCGACTTGTCTGCAGCTGCTTCCTCACTTGTAAGTTTATTGTAGATCATAAGATTCAAGATTATTTTATTGTCAATTCTTTAACATGCACAAGACACATAAAAACTGAAAATTACAATTTTCGGCACAGTCCCACTAAGAGCAGACATACGTTACAAGGAGACAAGACGGGACCGCCAAAGGATCAGCCATTTTTATGGCGCTCCTTAAAAAAGGTGGGAAAATGGTGATATTGGCAATGGGGGTAAGAGTTAAAAAAATATCAGTCAAAGGCTGGACCCCCAAGGGAAAAAATCTCATTTGCCAGAGCACACATAAACAAATGACATACAATCACAACAATTCGCAACAGAGGGGGGGAAGTTGGGGCCCCGGAGGCCGGCCTGCTGCTATTTAGCGCTGTTGAGCTGTCCATCAGTCCGAAGGGGAATTTAGCGGTGGTGAAGGCGTTGGGTGGAGGTGGGGAGTGTGAAAAACAAATCATGCATCTCACCTGGAAAGTAGATGGCTGAGGATGTAATCCGACAGGTTGGTACACTTTGACAGCCATTTAGGACCTGGAACTGGTGAAAACGACACGAAAAGACGCTTGGTAATCCCCATCCGGCCCCCACCCCGTTTCTTGAGGATTATGAGTCGTTCTTCCTTTAAAGGGGAATATATGAATATCCTAACATTCGGCATCCTAATGACAGTAGACGTCGCACAGTGTCGGTAAGTGATGTTTTCTTATGTTTGTCGGCTCTCATGAAGTCTGCAGTGAGTTATAATCAATGATGAAGAAACAAAAAATGTAATGTTTTTATTTTTTATTAATGCGACGCATATGCTTAAAAATAATCAACATACTTAAATATTAAATGTTGTTCAACATACTTAAATATTAAATGTTGTTGTAAACATGCTTGTTGCTACATTACATATATCCTCACATCATGTATATGAAACCTCAATGGAGAAGTTTGGATGTTTTTCAAAGGGCTTAATATACAGGATTGCACGGCTCTACAGGCTCCATTGTAAGCAAACTTTTGATCGCATGTATTTACAATTTAGAATGCATTATAAAAAAAAAATTCCATCGCCATGCCTTTCGTAATAACTTTGTGAATAATAGGCAAAATTCCAAACAAAATGCAGCTCCCCATCAACAAAGTTTTGAAAACACTGCATTGATGTTTTACTCCTTTTATACAGCACAACCTTAAAACTAAAAACTGTCTAGCAAAGAAAACACATACAAATAGCAAATTTTCAAACTACTGCACATAATAATAATTTAATCATATAATATTTTCCGGACAATAAAACGCGCCAGTATATAAGCCACAGCCACTAACTTTTAAAAAGAAGTAGTATTCTTCCATATATTAGCCACAGATGAAAATATTGTGAAATTAGTTATTTACGCAGAAAGATTTTGTGTATGTTTATTTACATCCCTTAATTGTTTCCAATTGGTGCCTGTTACATGGCAGTAAAATGGCTGATCAAACAAAACAAGTCATCATCATGGAACCACTAGCTGCGGAAGCTAACTTTCCAATCAGCTAAACAGACGCCTTAACTCCACTGGTGGATCTACGAAACTGAAACAATATAAAAAGAATGCCATTGTAAGTCAATAAAACTGACACACTAACACTGGCACTTGAAACCTATTAGCTAATGCTAATGAAACTAGCTTGATTACATTACAATAGCGTGTACAAATACGCATAAAAACACTCCCACAGACATCCCTATTAGTAAGTTATAAATAGTTTTAGTTATATTGTAAAACCTACAAACATTGTTTGGCGTAATGAATGAATAATCCATACGAGTAGAACGGCTATGGATGATAAGACGGAACGGCACTTATGTTTGAAAGCACGAGACCGAAGGAAATACTTCAAACCCCAGCACCTGCAGGGACCGAACTCATCCAAAATATGGCGCCATAACACGAACAATAACACACTTTTTCAGTGTATATGTTAATAACTTTTTGTTGAATTATGAACGTTGGCGAAAAAAAATTAGCCGCATCGCTTTATAAGCCGCAGGGTTCAAAGCGTAAGAAAAGAGAAGCGGCTTACAGTCCGGAATTTACGGTAATCACTGAAACAAACACCACCAAAAGTTTCCTAAATGTCCGCTGTCTGCTTTGTCAACCTAAAGTTGCAAACATTCTCCGTGTATGTTTTTCGCTTGAAAAGTATTCATCTATCTTTAACATTATATTTCACCACATTAACACTTGCACCTTAAGAGCATTTGCAAACAGTTGAGAAAGATCTACAGCACACATTCTTATTAGTAAATGAGAGACAATGACAGATTATCATCACACTTCAACATCTCTACGGTGCGTCTTTGCTCGGTCATCATTGCAAATGAAAATATGTTCTTGTCTTACCCCGCATAAATAGGTTTAATAATTATATAAATAAATACAAACTACGTTACATTGAATTTGCATGATAATTGCTGGAGGGACTAAAATGAGCAAGTTTTGCAGGATAAATAGTCTCGCTACAATTTATTGCATAAGTAAAAAGATTAATAACTGTCCCGTAAGGGAAATATGATAGAGTTTGTGTCACTCATATATGTTCTACTTGTACAATGATTTATTCTTGAAGTGTATATTGCAACCACAGGCTTTCAATAAAAGCTACTGTGGTCAGAAGGTGTTCCTGCCAAGTTTTTACACCATTTTTTAGATCCCATGTATCAGCAGATGTAATTGCCGTCCACAAACAACCACATCTCATGCAGAGCCAAAAGTTACGTGACAGAAATTGTGGGTGGTGGCAGGAACAACAAAGATGAATCAAATGGGAAAACCTCAAACTCCCTGGCGCTGCGGCCCGAGCGGCTCCCTCCGTTGGCGGCGGGGAGCAGGATGATGCATTTGTTTGGCAGGACGTGCTTCACCGGGGGCGAGTCATGGAAAATCTGTTTGAGCTTGCATCCCACCCAGCGTGAGCGCCTATTTGCACAACCCCCAGGTGACCCTTCGCAGGCCGGGCCAAGAACGTCCCGCTAAGAGGGGGGAGACAGATCCGTCCTGGATAGAGGAAACTCCTGAGGAACAAAGCAGGCCTGAAGGACCTCTCCATCATCTCGCTTGAGGGGCGCCATGCTTGGTGAGACAGCAGAGGTGTGCGTAAGGGAGGCAGCACAGGTGGATGACGAGCTCCTGCGAGTCATTGTTGTGTGTCAGAGTTTTTGTCTGCTCTACTGCATGAGTGGTCTCAGGCTGAGACATGAGACTGCTGTTTTCCCCAGTGGACTCATATCAACTTCTAGTTTCTGCATACAGGTGTACACACTTATTATGTACACTCATCTCAGTGATGTTGGCTAAGGTCCTAATATCTTACGAGCTGTTCTCATGCATTAACCTTCTTTGGACACCTGAGGAAAATCATCTGGACATGATTCAACAATTATAAGGAGTTGTATTACCTTTGATTGACTTGCATTTCCCTTTAGGACACCGTTTTTTATTGGTGTAAAAACTGTACTTTTCAGGCATTGTACATGCCGTCCTTGGCCAGTCTAAATAGAAATTGGTGCATGCAGCATCAATAGATATTGATTATTTATTGTCCTATTGTAGGACCAAACACTGAATTTGGTCCTATAAATTCCTCCAGAACAGGGGTCGGGAACCTTTTTGGCTGAAAGAGCCATACAAGCCAATATTTTAGAAATTATTTCCTTGAGAGACATATAATTTTTTTTTTTTAACGCTGAATACAACTATATGTGTGCATTTTTAAGAAAGACCAACATGTTTAGAGTATAATAAGTCTCTTATTCTTTTTAACAACATTGTTATTCTGAGGGTAACCAAAAACAAATAAAATACTTCTTACCATTAATGCGACTTCTTGAACAGGTGCGGTAGGAACCGGATGGATGGATGGATGAAAATGCATGAGAATGTTTTATATTTTGAACGTTATTTTTGACCCTGTGATTACCAGCGGAATTATTCATTACTTATCGTGTTAAGCAATGTCAGCTAAGATGTATCTGACAGCCAGATGCAGTCATCAAAAGAGCCACATCTGGCTCTAGAGCCGTAGGTTCCCTACCCCTGCTCCAGAAGGTCTTATCTTTGTCCATGTTATGTTAGATGAAACAAAAGTTGAGCAGTTTGGCAACAATACCCAGCAATATATTTGGAGGAGAAATGGTGAGGCCTTTAATTCAGGGAACACCCTACCTACCGTCAAGCATGGTGGTGGTAGTATTATGCTCTGGCCCTGTTTTGCTGGCAATGGAACTGGTGCTTTTCAGAGAGTAAATGGGACAATGAAAACGGAGGACTACCTCCAAATTTTTCATGACAGCCTAATATCATCAGCCCGTAGGTTAGGTCTTGGGAGCGGTTGGGTGCTCCAACAGGACAATGACCCCAAACACACGTCAAAAGTGGTAAAGGAATGGCTAAATCAGGCTAAAATTAAGGTTTTAGAATGGCCTTCCCAAAGTCCTGACTTAAACGTGTGGACAATGCTGAAAATCCATTGCTTTCGGTCTCCCCTAGAAGGGGGGTGGGGGTTGCCCACATATGCGGTCCTCTCCAAGGTTTCTCCCAGTCATTGTCACCAACGTCCCACTGGGGTGAGTTTTTCCTTGGCCTTATGTGGGCTCTGTACCGTGGATGTCGTTGTGGCTTGCGCAGCCCTTTGAGACACTTGTGATTCAGGGCTATATAAATAAACATTGATTGATTGAAAGATTGAAAAAACAAGTCCATGTCAGAAAATCAACAAATTTAGCTGAACTGCACCACTTTTGTCAAGAGGAGTGGCCAAAACTTCAACCAGAAGCTTGCAGTGCAACTTGCCAAGGGACATGTAAGCCAATATTAACATTACTGTATGTATACTTTTGACCCAGCAGATTTGGTCACATTTTCAGTAGACCCATTTTAAAATCATAAAAGAACCAAACTTCATGAATGTTTTTTGTGACCAACAAGTATGTGCTCCAATCACTCTTTCACAAAAAAATAAGAGTTGTGGAAATTATTGGAAACTCAAGACAGCCATGACATTATGTTCTTTACAAGTGTATGTAAACTTTTGACCACGACTGTAGATAATTGGGGTTATTTTCCTCTGGATGTACTGTAAAAGGAGCTATGTTAAAGGACTCCTCTAATGCTGACAACATTGGCACACATTTCATAGTTATGGACCTACAAATGATGTGTACAGGTATACACACTGCAAAAAAGAGCTATATTTTTGGGGAAAAAATACTAAAAACTGGTTAAATTATTCATCAATGCAGCTAGTTAGTTTTACTTGATAAGACATCCCAAATTAAGATTTGCATATTTAAAAACTACTCTGAAAAGAAGCATTATTCAACTCGCAATTTTTAAATTAGTCATTTTGCAGAATCTTCAAACATGATTTTTATTTGAGGGGGAAATAAACATATTTTTATATGAACGGTTATTTTCTCAATTCTAACATTTTAAAACTGGAGTCAACAAAATATGATAATGCATGCTAAAATTAAGATTTTGATGTTCAAGCAACGACAAAAAATGTGTAAAAAACTCACAAAACTAGGGAAATTCCTACAAATAACAATGTTAAATTTTGGTGAGTGGCAAATAATATGCAGTGCACATGTGATTTTAGGCTTGTTTTCTAACAAATCCCAGCACATTTTGAGACTTGCACTTTTAGCTCCAAAATGTGGGCGTTGGTAGCATCTTTATGGCATCAGAACAGTGCCAAAATAGTGTAAAAAAAAACAAAAAAAACACTCCACATGCGTGGAGTGTTTGCCTGACTGTGTGTGACAGTTTGGGCCCTAGCGGGTTGTGGCCATAAGAACTGTCATCACTTGTACGACAACACTGTGTGCCCGCACTTATTCTGCATCTGCAGCCATTTTGTGTGCACACCAGAGTTAATTTTGTTGACGAAAATTTTTTGTCATAGTTATCGTCAACGACCTTTTTTTTCTGACTAAAACGAGACAATAACTAAATAAAAAATAATTTACGTGGACTAAGACGATGACGAGGTGTATTGACATATTCGTCAACGAATACAAACGAGACGAAAATATCTGCCAGAGACGAGATCCAATCGGAATTCATTTCGTTAGGAAGAAGTGGGAGGAGTTCGGAAGAGAACCAATCAGAGCGACGTGGTAAGGAAGTTACGTAAATTTAGTTTGAGTTTGAGACTGACCCGGGAATGCGCTGCAGAAGACAACATGTCAACGCCGGGGAGGAAGAGGAGAGAGGACATGTGGGGAAATTTTATATTTGACGTCAAAGATAACAAGAAGCAGTGTAAGAAATGCAGCACGAGGATTACGGGGAAAAACACAACAAACTTGAAGCGACATTTACAGTCGAATCACCCCGAAATCCACACACAGGTAAGCATTTTCCACAACATACAACTCACTCGACGTTATCCCGTTTATTACACGGCTTACTAGTGAAATACTAAATTTGAGACATGATTTTCATCAAAATACGACTTGTATCGGTGATTTTTCCGCTGTTTTGCTTTGACTTTCAGAAATTGAAGGGAAAGTTTACATATTACCCTTTAGTCGACTAAATCTACTGTAGTTTTCGTCGACTATAATCTTATGATATTTTGTCAACTAAAACTAGACTAAAACCAAAACAATTTACATAACTAAATCATGACTAAAACTAAATTACATTATAGTCAAAAGACTATGACTAAAACTAAATCAAAATTTGCTGTCAAAATTAACACTGGTGCACACGCCTTCTTTTTGCATGAGTTTTTCTCTAAGTGTGCGACATTCCATAATCTTGGAACTTGGAGTCGGGCATTGAATACACAGCCCAGCATCTCCTCTCATTTTCGATTGGTCATTTTAGGTGCCTGCTGTCTCCAATTTGGAGGCAGAGTAAGGCGGGTCATCATGGCAGGGAGATTTGTGTAGAAAAATGTAAGGATCATCCACTCAGCAGAAAACGAGGTAAGTTGAGGAACAGACTGTGGGGTGAGGGTGTGATCAGCGGGCTGCAGGAGCAAAGGTCACTGTCTCAGTCAATGGTGTTGAGGGCGGAGCACCATTGACTAGGGGCGGGGCATGTGTGGGACAGAGAGACACAGCTGGCAGGTGATTAGATTTCGCAGGTGGTACGTGTTAATCTAATCAGCTGTTGTCTTTAACAGTGAGCGGCCAGCGGAGGAAAGAGGTGTGGGAGAAACTGGAGAGACCGACATCTGAAAAGGTCGTACTGAGAAGATTGTGTGTTACGTCATATGCTGATTATAAACTCTGTTAAACAGCACGCCAGACTCATGTGACGTGTTATCTGTGGAACCGGTAGGGAACGACCTCTACACAGACATACAGGACATATAATGCCGGCCCAACATTTACTGCTGCTACCAAAAATTGCTGACCCAATGTATAACAGCCTTACTCTGCCCGCCTTGGTAAATGCCATCCATCCATTTTCTACCGCTTATTCCCTTTCGTGGTCGCGGGGGGCGCTGGTGCCTATCTCAGCTACAATTGGGCGGAAGGCAGGGTACACCCTGGACAAGTCGCCATCTCATCACAGGGCCAACACAGATAGACAGATAAAATTCACACTCACATTCACACACTAGGGCCAATTTAGTGTTGCCAATCAACCTATCCCCAGGTGCATGTCTTTGGAAGTGGGAGGAAGCCGGAGTACCCGGAGGGAACCCACGCAGTCACGGGGAGAACATGCAAACTCCACACAGAAAGATCCCGAGTCTGGGATTGAACCCAAGACTGCAGGAACTTCGTATTGTGAGGCAGACGCACTAACCCCTCTGTACTTGTATAGCGCTTTTCTACCCCTTTTTAAGGAGCCCAAAGCGCTTTGACGGTATTTCCACATTCACCCATTTACACACATATTCGCACACTGGCGGCGGGAGCTACCATGCAAGGCGCTCACTAGGACCCATCAGGAGCAAGGGTGAAGTGTCTTGCCCAAGGACACAACGGACGTGAATAGGATGGTAGAAGGTGGGGATTGAACCAGTAACCCTCAGATTGCTGGAACAGCCACTCTACCAACTTCGTCATGCCGTCCCCGTGCCTTGGCAATGACCAGGAGACTGTAGGTGTTTAGTAACCAGTTAGACAAAAGAGGAGTTGTTGGGCCGTATATTCAATGTCCGCCCCTAAATGTCCAAAATAGTTGAACGGCACACGTTCAAAGAGACACATCACGACAGCAGAAAGACACTTCACAAGCGTAAAATGGGTGTTTTTGTACGATTTGCAATAATTTTGGCACAGTTGTGATGCCATATAACCTCATTCTTAATCACAATATTTCCACACAACAGTTGATGGATTTCCCAAATATTCCTGCTTAAAGGGGAACATTATCACAATTTCAAAAGGGTTAAAAACAATAAAAATCAGTTCCCAGTCGCTTGTTTTATTTTTCAAATTTTTTTTTCAAAATTTTACACATCACGGAATATCCCTAAAAAAAGCTATAAAGTTCTTGATTTTCCCTATTTGCGATGCGACATTTCCCTGTGACGTCATACAGTGCTTCCAATACAAACAACAGGGCGGTTATCACAGCAAGATATAGCGACATTAGCTCGGAATCAGACTCGGATTTCAGCGGTTTAAGCGATTCAACAGATTACGCATGTATTGAAACAGATGGTCGGAGCATGGAGGCAGATAGCGAAAACAAAATTGAAGAAGAAATTGAAGCTATTGAGCGAATAGCTATTGACGCTATTCGACCATAAAATGGGTGTACCTAATGAAGTGGCCCATAGCATGGCTGCCTTATTAGCATCGCTTGTAAAATGTGCGGACCAAACGATCAGGACTTTCGCATCTTGTGACACTGGAGCAACTTAAATCCGTCGATTGGTAAGTGTGTGTTTCGCATTAAATGTGGGTATCTAGTTTCAAATGTATATACAGCTAGCGTAAATAGCATGTTAGCATCGATTAGCATAGTATGTTAGCATCGATTAGCTGGCAGTCATGCTGCTACCAAATATGTCTGATTAGCACATAAGTCAACAACATCAACAAAACTCACCTTTGTGATTTCGTTGACTTAATCGTTGCGAAAGCATCTTCAGGTTATCCATACATCTCTGTGCCATGTCTGTCTTAGCATCGCTGGTCAAATGTGCAGACACTGGCAAATTCAATGGGGGTCTGGCGGCAGATTTCTTGCCAGTGGTGCAACTTGAATCCCTCCCTGTTAGTGTTGTTACACCCTCCGACAACACACCGACAAGGCATGATGTCTCCAATGTTCCAAAAAATAGTCGAAAAAAACGGAAAATAACAAAGCTGAGACCCGGTGTTTGTAATGTGTTGCAAATGAAAATGGCGGCTATATTACCTAAATAGCTAAAAGACCGATAAACAGAAAGGCGTTTAATTTGGCAAAATTCACCCATTTAGAGTTCGGAAATCGGTTACAAAAATACATAGTCTTTTTTCTGCAACATCAAGGTATATATTGACGCTTGCATAGGTTTGGTGATAATGTTCCCCTTTACGCAATACAACTAAAGAAGGAGTCCACCAGCATGCATTTCTAAATAATACCAATATGAGGAAACTATGGAGCTTTCCACTCTCGTTGACTCGCACAAAAAATGGGACACACCAAGTGAGAGGAGTCTAATTTGCGGCGACTATTTTAATGATTCTGACTTCCAAGAAGAAGGACTTTGGTCGGAGTTTGTAAAAGACTCAAGCCAAATGCAATCCTGAAAATTAGGAGCACCCTCGAGGTGAGAAATACTGAGTCAGAATCTGCGGGTAAAACAGAGAAAGAAAAACACACCTGACACCCAAATAAGAGAGAAAAAGGAAGTACGCCGCTATTATTCCATTTTATTGCCCTCCAAAATAGTGTCTCTCTTTTTGATGAAATAACATTAGAGGAACTCCCGCGGCGTATAAAAGGGACAAAACAAACAACATGTTTACTTGACACACTTCCTGCGAAACTTATCAATGAGCTGTTTGTAATAATGGGACCATCAGTTCTAAATATTAAAGGGGAACATTATCACCAGACCTATGTAAACGTCAATATATACCTTGCAGAAAAAAGACCGTATGTTATTTTAACCGATTTCCCAACTCTAAAAGGGTGAATTTGGCGATTTAAACGCCTTTCAATTGTTCGCTGTCGGAGCAATGACCTTTCACCCGTGACGTCACAACAGGAAGCAATCCTCCATTTTCTCAATCGTATTACACACACCAATTCAAATCAGCTCTGTTATTTTCCGTTTTTTCGACTGTTTTCCGTACCTCGGTATGTTGTCGGAGGGTGTAACAACACGATCAGGGACGGATTCAAGTTGACTTACGTGGAGTGTACATCGATTAGTACGGCATGCTAATCGATGATAACATGCTATTTAGGCTAGCTGTATGTACATATTGCATTGTTATCCCTCATTTGTAGCTATATTTGCATCCAGGCTTTCCCTCCACCCACATTTAATGCCAAACAAACACATACCAATCGACTGATTTAAGTTGCACCAATGTCAAAAGATGCGAAAGTCCCTCGTTTGTTCTGCACATTTTACCGACGATAGCAATGCTACGACAGAGATGTATGGATATCCTTCAAAACTCAAAGCAGATGCATTTCCAACGATAAAGTCAACAAAATCATAAAGGTGAGTTTTGTTGATGTTATTGACTTATGTGCTAATCAGACATATTTGGTCACGGCATGACTGCCAGCTAATCGTTTTCGCTGTCTGCCTCCACACTCCAACTATCCGTTTCAATACATGCGGAATCTGTTGAATCGCTTAAGCAGCTGAAATCCGAGTCTGAATCAGAGTTAATGTCGCCATATCTTTCTGTTCTATTCCATGTTTGTTTGTATTGGCGTCACGCAGTGATTTCACAGGAAAATGGACGGGTGGATTTACAGATAGCAAAAATCAGGCACTTTAAAGCCTTTTTTTCGGGACATTCCATGATGGGTAAAATTTTGAAAAAAAAACTTCAAAAAATAAAATAAGCCACTGGAAACTGATTTTTATTGGTTTCAACCCTTCTGAAATTGGGATAATGTTCCCCTTTAACAATATATTGTCATGTCTTTGTGATCATGTTTTGTTTGGTTGTGTTCTGTTTTTTTATGGACTCTTAGTAGCTGTTTATGCTCCCTTGTTTTTTATCCATGACGACCATTAGTTTCAGCTGTCATGTGTTCACGACTCACACACCTGATTTGTTTGGACTCATGCACCTGTCAAATATCATGTCACTATAATTCAAGCCATAGTTGTCAGGTACTTGGCGACATCACTCTTGATGCACTCTTGATACAACTCCTGACATTATTCATCTCTTGCTCTGCCCATGTTGGATCTCTTGTTAATGCTCGGTCTATGCCAGAGTTCTCGTCACCGCAAGTGTTTTTGTTTTTGACCATAGTTCAGGATATGTGTTTACGTTTTTGTTTCCTTAGCCAAGTTTGTGTCGACGCCCTGTGCGCGCCTTTTGTTTGTACTTTGTTAGAGTTAAAATAAATCATGTCTTTACCTTCACGCCTTGTCCAGTCCAGTCGCTTTGGACCATGGGAAAACAAAACGCGCCAAAGTCCAAGTCATGACAGATGCCGCCAGGCGAACTACCTGACAACTAGTGATGGGTCCGGCAACACCGATCAATCGGCGCATGCGTCGAGCTCATAGAACAAAAGCCTGTGTCGGTGCGCGTACCGCTTTTCGAAAGTCACGTGACCGATCATGAGCTGTTTCGGTCACATGACCGATACGCGAACTGTGTCGAACTGACGCCTGCGCGCCAAACTTTGTTTATAAGGAAGCGCATCCGTCAACGAGATGCTGCTGCCAAGAGAATCGCCGCACTTCTGTCATTGGTCATTTGTCATTTATCGTTGTCGGAGATCATTGAGCAGCCTCAGGCAAAAAGAAAGATTTCCACCATAAAATAATAACTAAGAGGAGAAATCGTCTAATATTTAATACGTTGGAAAAACTGTTTTTTTAATAAAAATGTGTAAAATAAATAAATCCAAGTCCGCACGCATCCTCATTCACAACACGTTCTCTTAGATTTCCATGTTATGATACATGTTTACATTATTTATTGACTATCTAAAAAATATAAAAATATATTTTTATTTAAATGAAGATATGAAATAATCCTAAATTAAATACAATGACTTGTTTATATTATTGCATATACTAGGTCATAAAATCAGTGTCAGTTGAGTCGGTCCAGCAGATGTCAGTATTTAGTGACACAGTATCAACACAGTATCAATACAGTTTTGCAATGTGTCGAAACGCTTCATGACGCCTCATCAACCAATCACTATTGGCAGCTATGGCTCGAATAATAGTGACGTAATTATTGACAGGTGCGTGACTCCAAACAAATCAGGTGCGTGAGTCGTGAACACATGACAGGTGAAACTAATGGTCGTCATGGTGAAAAAACAAGGGAGCGTAAACAATTACTAAGAGTCCTAAAAAACAACAGCACATAACCAAACAAAACATGATCACAAAGACATGAAAAATATCACTTTACTCTGGCACTGATCCCCTAGCATTCAAAATAGCGGTTATTCATCCTCTGCTTAAAAGACCTAACCTCGATCCTGACCTCATGGTAAACTACCGGCAACTAAATGAACACTTAGTTCTGCCGCAAGTTCTTCTGTTTGATATCAGCATAAAACAAGTGTCGGATGATATCGGCTTTCAACTAAAAGCTCCGATTTAAGCTCAAATACAAACAGTCCTGCAGTGTGTTTACATTAAGTGTGGCCTACAATAATCACACATGAAGTTGATTTTTTTCTTGTTTTTTAGTCAAGTAATTTACAAAAGTTAAGCATGGTAGGCTATAGGCTACTGTAGAAGCTACAGTAGCAGCTACACAAAAGTCATGCACGCAATAGCCCGACATACATATTCGGTTGTGACGATGTTGGCTGTTGGCGTATGGCAGACCTGGGCAATTATTTTGACTCGGAGGCCAAATTTAGAGAAAGAAATGTGTCTGGGGGGCCAGTATAATTATTTTTAGGAACACTAATACAAAAAACTCACAATAATGTCTGATTGGATGCTAAAAACGTTATGACAGACCGCCTTAAAAACGGAATGGAATTTCAACTTTTTTTTACTGAATGAGACACCCAGAATGTACGTGAAAATAAAGAATGTGAGTGTAACGATCGCTCGTACTTGGGTTCTTCGGGGACCACAGGAACTTGGCACTACACTCGAGGCAGCGTTTACAATTTTTAATTCTTTACACAATCAGTCTCTAGTGGCTTTTCAGCCCAGCACTTCCAATAGTTTAATTCTCTTTCACACAAAGTCTCTTTGGCTTTCCAGCCGCTCTCCCTCCGGCAGTGTCGCTTCCGTGTTCTGCCTCCTCTCATGGTCTCCCACCCTGCTAATAAAGGAACAGGTGACTAGATAACTCGTCCCAGCTGAGATTGTCCACTCACCTGTCAGCTGCTTCATGGCCGGCCCCTGCACACACCCCACCCGCAGGGAACGCGTGGATCACGCCCCTCCCCACAGTGGGGTTTACAATATTGACTATGACCGATAAAACACTGAATATTGACATATGAACGTCACACCCCGTCTCCATTGACATATTTTACAATCAAGCGAAATGCAATAAAAATACAACAAACACAACTAAATATGAACACGAAGGGTAAAAAAAAAGAAACCCCTCCTACAATCTGATATATAACTAAACTTTAGAACTTGGTTGTAAAAATGTCCTTCCGCGTCTGTCTCTGACACCCGCATTTCAGGCTGGCCGGTCTGAAAACACTCTGTGGAAACGCTCCCCACCCACACTGCTTGGTGCCTCGTCTGAGCTGTTGTGACTTAGATTACCGTAGTAATTAATTAGAATACCATAGTAACTAATTAGATTAACATACTAACTAGTATATTAAAGATTAACATAGTAGCTAGTATATTAACGTTTAAGTATCACTGATAGTCACACACCAGAGATGCGCGAATAGGCAATTTTATCATCCGCAACCGCATCACTAAAGTCATCATCCACCCGCCATCCACCCAAACCAACATTTTGTGAGAACCGCAACCGCCCGCCGCCCGCCCGTTGTTATATATCCAGAGTCTGCGACCTCTACCTCTAAAATAACTAGTTTGACCCGTGTCACAAAGTAAAGAAGGCAATGGGAGCCACTAACGTTCTTGCAAATATCCAATGGTGATCATTCAGATAACGGGAATAAGGGCGTGCTGTGAAGCCATTGCCGTTGACACCTTCAACAACATGTACGAACCGTTTGCCAGTCCAGCAACATGCTGTATGCAGCTTACGCAAACAAACATACAAGATTGAAGGGCATACGTGGTGATAAAGAGTACACTAATGGTTGTGATATAAACAATTTTAACACTCTTACTAATATGCGCCACACTGTGAAGCCACACCAAACAAGAATGACAAACACATTTCGGGAGAACATCCTCACAGTAACACAACATAAACGCAACACAACAAATACCCAGAATCCTTTGCATCCATGGCAGTGCCTGAATATACTTTACACCCCCGCGCCCCCAACCCCGCCCACCTTATCGACGCACGGGGGGGGTAAAGTATATTCAGGATGTGTCATGGATGCAAAGGATTCTGGGTATTTGTTGTGTTGCGTTTATGTTAAAGGCAAAGGCTTCATAGCATGCCCTAATACTTATTAACTGGGTGACTGCCGGCAGACATACTTGAGAATGTTTACGTCAACTAATGTCTTCCTCGCTTAGTGACACGGGTCCAAAATGGCTCTTTGAACGGTAAAAGTTACCGATCTCTGAACCATGTATATCATATATTTCCAAATGGTTCAACCGCCACCCGCCGGAATCTATTCAAAATCTATTTTATCATCATGTCACCCGCCCGACCCGTGGCTTATCCGCGGACTCCGCGGATGAGACCGCAAACCGCGCATCTCTATCACACACTCACACCAGGTGTGGTGAAATGACCTTCTGCATTTGACCCATAGCCTTGCACCTACCGCTGGGAAGTGAGGGGAGCAGTGAGCAGCATTCGTGGCCGCGTTCGGGAATCATTTTGGTGATTGGTGATTTGGTGAGATTACGTAAATGTACCGATTCCAACCATTGAAATACTTTGTGAAGTTCAAGACTTACGGTCATTAGAAAACATCACCGCACATCATAATGGCAGCTACAGTTTCCATCCCAAAGATCTAAAAAAATTATTTGGAAATGTCCGGCGGGCCGGATTGAAAAGCTTAACGGGCTGCATGTGGCCCCCGGTCCTAATTTGCCCAGGTCAGGCGTATGGCAATGTAGGCAAAGTGCAAGCGGGAGTTCCCTTAATTAGGTACTGAGCAGAATAAAAGTCAGGCCTAGCAGGAACTCTGAAAGCTAAGTAACGCTCTGGCACACAGAAGATAATAAAACCGGCACTTAAGAAGGGGTGAAAGTGGAACTAAATAGAACTAACTAACAAGGTGGAACAGGTGTGCTGGCAGGACAAGAAACATTAAGTAAAGGTGCGGCAAAACACAGAAACCAAACAGGAAATAGTGACAAAACAAGAATATCCAAACAGGAAATAACACTGTCCAAACTATCCTGTGGGATCATAACATTAGTGTGCTACTCCGTGGCCTTGTGGTTGGAGTGTCCGCCCTGAGATCGGTAGGTCGTGAGTTCAAACCCCGGCCGAGTCATACCAAAGACTATAAAAATGAGACCCTTTACCTCCCTTCTGGGCGCTCAGCATCAAGGGGGTGAACAAGGGGATGGGTCAAATGCAGAGGACAAATTTCACCACGCCTAGTTTGTGTGTGACAATCATTGGTAATTTAACTTTAACTTCATTCAAACAAAAGCAACATTTGTCAATAGAAACATGCCTCAAATAATTGTAGTTGCGTATTATTTATAAATACAAAGTCTCCCTGTCAGATGCCTATTAGAAATTATTCAATAACATCTTCATGTGCTCAACGCCTCAATCATTGATATGTTTTTATCTACAAAACCATTCTTTGTATCATTCCATCTTATCTATCTTGTCTTTTGACAAAAAAAACAAGGAAGTCACAATCTGCGTTCAATGGATGTTCTTCAATCTGTCATCCCCAAAGTAAGAACTGAACTGGGCATGAAACCATTTAGGTTTTCAGCACCGAAGGCTTGGAATAGCCTACAATCGAACGTTCAACTTCAAATCCTTGTTACATTGAATGAGTTTACAGCTTCTGTGAAAGGATTGCATTCTACCTTGTCTGTATGCACATGTGTCATATGAGCAAGTTTTAATGTTGTAAATGTGATGTTTTATGTGTTGTTTACTGTTTTTATTGTAACCTTACTGCTGCCCTCTTGGCCAGGTCCCCCTTGGAAAAGAGATCTTTTATCTCAATGGGATTATTACCTGGTTAAATAAAGGCTAAAAAAAAATAAATAAAAAAAAATAACAAACGTGTCTGCAACATCCAAATTACTGCATGAATTGATTAATGTGGACCCCGACATAAACAAGTTGAAAAATCTATTCGTGTGTTACCATTTAGTGGTCAATTGTACGGAATATGTACTGTACTTTGCAATCTACTAATAAG
The DNA here is from genome assembly GCF_033978795.1 of Nerophis ophidion. Lineage (NCBI taxonomy): Eukaryota > Metazoa > Chordata > Actinopteri > Syngnathiformes > Syngnathidae > Nerophis > Nerophis ophidion. The sequence continues at coordinate 50,569,891 of NC_084613.1, forward strand.
AGTTTTAATCAATCAATCAATCAATGAGTCATGACCTTAATTTATTGAAATATTGTCACCACTAGTTGTCACCCAAAAACAAATTAACAGTCCGCATCAGAAGCATAAATCTGTCATTAGGTTAGTGTTTTTCATACCCGGTATAGCTCGGTTGGTAGAGTGGCCGTGCCAGCAATTTGAGGGTTGCAGGTTCGATCCCCGCTTCCGTCATCCTAGTCACTGCTATTGTGTCCTTGGGCAAGAAACTTTACTCACCTGCTCCCAGTGCCACCCACACTGGATTAAATGTAAAAATTAGATATTGGGTTTCACTATGTAAAGCGCTTTGAGTCACTAGAGAAAAAGCGCTATATAAATATAATTCACTTCACCATTGTTCTCTGTTGACTAATTTTACTAGAGCAAAACTTTTCTAACGTTTCACACGAGAAAATATTCAAATGATATACTATTATATTGGCACACTTCTGTTGTGTAGTTTACGGTTTATGTCTTAACTGGTTTCACCGTCTTTGTGGGCGCCATCAAGCAAAAGGTGGCGGTCGCCATCATTCACTTTCATTGCACAAGTCTCACATAGTCCAACTGTGACGGCTTCCTGTCTCTAATGAAGCATTTTTGCGGCCGAACGCACAAAGAAGACGAGCGAGGATCCACCCTAAACATATACTTGGAGCGTGTTAAAGTGTCCACATTCCACGCTGTAAAATATGACTGTGGAAGAGGCCTTCATCTCTGCTCTTCACACATTTCACCACGACTTCCACAGGCCTCCACGGATCTTCCCTTGCCTATTTTTCTTTCTCGCAGTAGAATGAAGGCGTTTTCATCACGCTGAAAGCGCATCAGTGGGGAGAGGACTCCAACAACACGGGCTCTCGGAGTGTGATTGATTGGTTCTGTCTGGTTGGGGATGGCTCTGGTCCCCCTTTGACCCGCCTTGCAAGCCTCCAAATTGCTAAACATGTGTGTGTGTGTGTGTGGTGTGGGTGTGTGTGTGAGAGGATGAATGATTTCACAGCAGGGGTCAGATTAAAGTGGTCCCGTGCATATGCAAACCCCTGACTCTAAATGCTTCTTTCAGTCAGACCCTTGCCTCATTTTCCACTCATTTTTCGCCAGGGTCAGGTTTTCTGCCCCAGATTCAGCTGTCACACATTTCCTCCCAAACTCACTGGCCAATTACAGTAATCAAAAACAGGTGAAAGTGGGTTCGTGCCTCTGCTCCTGTATGCCTGATGTATACTGTCTGTGGACATAGGAGGAAACCAACCAGACTCCCCCTCCCCCCCAAAAAAGTGCAAAAATCCCAGCGTGATTATTTGTATTTGTAAAAACAAGGCTCTTTGTTTAAACAGGCACACTGCTGATTAGGACTCAAGCACCGTTTTCGACGTCTGGAGTCGTGTGATCAGCCTCCATGATTGCTCTCTGCAGAGGAAACGCACAGATCCATGTTTTTTTGGCCTAAAGGCGTACAACTTAAGAGGTTATGCAGTAGCGGGGATCACAGGTTTGATGAATGGAGGAAGCTGGGCAAATAAAGGCTCCTGTTCGTTTTTGTTTCCACTGACGTTTGCTTAAAGAGTAGCGAGTGCCTAGAAGTGGAGGGTCTGAATGACTGAAACAAGAGCTGTATCAAAACCTAAACCTCTGCAAAGTGAACAAAAATCACGCAGTGGTTAGTCGCTTAGTTGTGTGATTGTTGAGTATTTGTGACAGAGTGCACTATTTGGCTGCCTACATCAGAGGTGTTGTTTCTTAAAGGGGAACATTATCACCAGACCTATGTAAGCGTCAATATATCCCTTGATGTTGCAGAAAAAAGACCATATGTTTTTTTAACCGATTTCCATACTCTAAAAGTGTGAAATTGGCGATTTAAACGCCTTTCAATTGTTCGCCTGTCGGATCAATGACCTTTCACCCGTGACGTCACATCGTGAAGCGACCTGCCATTTTCTCAATCTTATTACACACACCAAGTGAAATCAGCGCTGTTATTTTCCGTTTTTTTGACTGTTTTCCGGTACCTTGGAGACATCATGCCTCGTCGGTGTGTTGTCGAAGGGTGTAACAACACGAACAGAGACGGATTCAAGTTCCTCCAGTGGTCAAAAGATGAGAAAGTCCCTCGTTTGTCCTGCACACTTTACCGACGACAGCTATGCTACGACAGAGATGGCAAGAATGTGTGGATATCCTGCGACACTCAAAGCAGATGCATTTCCAACGATAAAGTCAACAAAATCACAAAGGTGAGTTTTGTTGATGTTATTCACTTAAGTGGAGTGTGCTAATCAGACATATTTGGTCACGGCATGACTGCAAGCTATTCGATGCTAACATGCTATTTAGGCTAACTGTATGTACATATTGCATCATTATGCCTCATTTGTAGCTATATTTGCATCCAGCCTTTCCCTCCACCCACATTTAATGCCAAACAAACACATACCAATCGTTGGTTAGAAGGCGATCGCCGAATTCGTCTGCTCTTCCTCTCGTGCCGCTGTCTGTCGGGATATGGCTCAATAGCTTCAGTTTCTTCTTTAATTTCGTTTTTGGTACCTGCCTCCACACTCCAACCATCCGTTTCAATACATGCGTAATCTGTTGAATCGCTTACGGCGCTGAAATCCGAGTCTGAATCCGAGCTAATATCGCTATACTTTTCTGTGCTATCCGCCATGTTTGTTTCTGTGTGATCACGCCTTGACGTCACAGGATAATAGACGGGTGGATATAACGACGGTTAAATCAGGCACTCTGAAGCCGTTTTCCGGGATATTGCGTGATGGGTAAAATTTTGAGAAAAACTTTGAAAAATAAAATAAACCACTGGGAACTGATTTTTTTATTGGTTTTAACCCTTCAGAAAGTGTGATAATGTTCCCCTTTAAGTCTCAACTACAACAGGAAGGGGATAAATTTGGCCCCCATTGTCGCGATTTACCTGGCACATAAAACGTGACAAATTTAGGGGGGTGCTCTATATCCACTTCTTAAAATGCTTTTTGTGGCAATTCCAAATTTGACCACAGTGTCAGTTGCTATGTAGTGTGGGACTTCCCATCATTTTCAGCAGACTGCATCGCCACCCTATCCTCTCACGCCAGATCCCACTCAAGGGGCCATAAGAATCCCTTCCCTACATTACTGTAGATCCAGTGCAGCGTCCAATGTTGCAACTTACCTGAACAATGTTATTCTGCTATTCCTGGGCGTGGCCACCGCTGCTGCCCACTGCTCCCCTCACCTCCCAGGGTGATCAATGGTGATGGGTCAAATGCAGAGCATAATTTGGCCACACCTAATGTGTGTGTGTGCAACAATCATTAATACTTTAACTTTAACACAACACTGGTATTGAAACAGGAGTTCAGAACATTCAAATAGAGATGTTACCAATCTTATGTCTTTCTCCCCAAAAATGGCAATTATAAGTGTTTTAAACATCACCTGGTTGTCAATGAAAACATTTAGTCTAACTCTCTTTCCTACCGAGAAGGCATGGTTGTAGACAATCACAACGTGCTCCACCAGACATTTTGTTATGGTCTTGATCTTGATTTGTAAACATTTGTATTTCAAAATATGGGAAATTTCCTGGGAAAATGACTGAACATAAGGGATTTTCATTTTCATCAAAAATAATTTAAAAAAAAAAAGAGAAAATGATGACAATATTTCAGTGCCAGCGGGGACACTTGTTTCAGAAGAGCCCTGTCATGGTCTGTATGGCAGTTTTTTCAGTTGTGTTGTTGTTTTTCCTTTCCTTTTTCTTCCTGTCCACAGCTCGTACTTGTCTTGTACTTCCTGTTTTGTTGTATGTTCTGCAGTGACTTTACCCCTGCTTCTGAGTACCATTCCCCTCACCGGTCCCTGCTTGCCAATCAGTAGGGTTCAAGTACAAGGGTGTTTCTTGTTTCCACAATGGGCTCTGTTTCATTTGTGCATGCAATACATATTTTTTTTCACTCTACTTAAAGAATTCAACTTGTGTTACCTGCATGCCAATTTCTGTCTTGGCATCCTGGGGTCATGGCAAGTGTTACCCTGCCGTGTCGTGACATGCGCTCCACTAACAATCACACTATTAACTCTGATGCACACTGATATTAAGGATTTCCAGAAAAGAACTCTTGCTTAAATGAAAATAAAAACATTTCTGAGCTACCTCACAGCGCTCATTGGTGAGGCATTTTTTCAAGCTGGCTCACGTTAATTCTTCCTTGATGTTACCGAAAACATGAGAAATGGTGACCAGCTGCCTGCTCCTCTTCAGGTAAAGATAACAAGTCTCCTATTTGTCTAAATATTTACACAAAGTTTGGAATATCTCTCTGACGTTGGTTTGATTGAATCGCAAAACAAAACGTGATTTCCTGGCAAAAACGGGAAGGCTGACATTTATGGTACTCGACCAATATGCAAATGGGTTACAAAACTGAAAGGTTCTGATCTATTGAAGGTTTGTATGTGTCAAAATATGTGCAAAACTTGATATCATATGCAAAGCTAATATCCGAAACTTGTTCGCTGAGGATTGCGTCTCATGACTGCGCACAATAGGTAGTGCAATGTATTTAGTGTGTTTGTCTACATGTATGTGCAGCATATATGTTTAGTATTATCCATCCATCCATTCATCTTCTTCCGCTTATCTGAGGTGGAGTCGCGGGGGCAGCAGCCTAAGCAGACAAGCCCAGACTACCCCTGCCCCAGCCACTTCGTCCAGCTCCTCCCGGGGGACCTTGAGGTGTTCCCAACTTTGTCCTGGGTATTCCCCACGGTATCCTACTGGTCCGACGTGCCCTAAACACCTCCTGACCAGATGCTGGAACCACTTCATCTGGCTCCTCTCTGATGTGGAGGAGCAGCTGCTTTCCTTTGAGCTCCTACTGGATGACAGAGCTTCTCACCCTATCTCTAAGGGAGAGCACCGCCACACGACAAAGGAAACTTATTTTGTCCGCTTGTACTCATAATCTTATCCATTTGGTCATAATCCGAGTACTATACTATACTATACTATACTATACTATGCTATACTATACTATATAACTCAACTATCCAGTGTAGTTTTATCTTCAGTACACCTGAATAGACCTTACTGAAGAGGCGGAGGAATGTGATCCCACGATGGTTGGAACATACCCTCTGGTTCCACCAGACCGGTCTGCCAATTTAGAGGTACCAACCCTGATGTCCACGCAATGTCGCAGAGTCTTGTCAACCAAGACAGCCCCACAGCATCCAGAGCCTTAAGGAACTCCAGGCTGATCTCATCCACCCCTGGGGCCTTGCCACCGAGGAGCTTTTTCACTACCTTGGCAACCTCAGCCCCAGAAATAGGAGAGCCCACCACAGATTCCCCAGGCACTGATTCCTCATAGGGAGATATGTAAGTGGGATGGAGGAGGTCTTCGAAGTATTCCACAGCATCTGCAGTAGAGGTCAGCAGAACACCATCCTCACCATACATGGTGTCAACAGTGCACTGCTTTGCTTTTCTGAGGCGCCGGATAATGGTCCAGAATCGTTTCGAAGCCGTCTAGAAGTTGTTTTCAATGGCTTCCCCAAACTCCTCCCATGTCCAAGTTTTTGCCTCCGCAACCGCTGAATCCACACACCGCTTAACCTGTGGGTACCTATCTGCTGCCCCCGGAGTCCCATGAGCAAAAAGGACCCGATAGGACTCTTACTTCAGCTTGATGACATCCATCAGCGCTGGTGGACAAAAGGGTTCTGGGATTACCACCATGACAGGCACCAACTACCTTGCGGCCAAAGCTCCGATCGGCCGCGATGACAATAGATGTACAGAACATGGTCCACTCGGACTCAATATCCAACGCATCTCTCGTGACATGTTCAAAGTTCTTCCGGAGTTGTGTATTTAAACTCTCTCTGACAGGAGACTCTGCTAGACGTTCCCAGCAGACCCTCACGATGCCTTTGGGCCTGCCAGATCTCTCCGACATCCTCCCCCACCATCGGAGTCAACTCACCACCAGGTGATGATCGGTAAAAAGCGCCACCCCTCTCGTCACCCGAGTATTTAGGTTTTTCGATAATATTTATAGCCACAGTAGAAGGGCAAAGCACACAATTTTGCAAATAGTTTAAACCTGTGCTCAGCAAGAAGACCAACAAAACATCCTCATAGTGATCATCATGGCAGCATTTAAATACAATCTGTCATCGAGGGTTATGTTCTTGCATGCAAATACATATCGTGGAGCATCACAATACCCCCGAACAGGTGAGACTAGGCAGAGGGTCAGCCATCACAGTTAGATTATGGACCAGGCGGTCAAACTACGCCAACCTCTGGGTGTGGTCATTGAAGGCAAGTACATTCTTAATTCTGTTCTCAATCAGGTTGATGTGTGGCCACCTGCCCCAAGGTAGCTGTGTCAGGTAGGCAATCATTGCGCTTTCTTAAATAGCACCTACGTGTCTGACTCATTAAGTGGCTGGTTCCCTGCTGGGAAAGGTCTGCGCTCATCGGGCAATACGTGTGTTGCTCCACTGAAATATAGTTTGTAGATTAGTCTGCTGAAGGTTTAAATATGTTTGATTCATTAAATACTGTGATTTATTGAACTTTGTGCTGGATCAGAGATTTCTCTACTCTGTGTTCCAGGCAATTTAGGAGACCTGATCAAGGCAAGAAAAATGAGAACATTTATTTGTTTAAAGGGAAACCCCAATTGGGAGCAATTTAAGTTAACCTGTTTTCAGGAAAGTGACTGAATACAGCAACCCTGCTAGGTTTGAAACTTAACAGAACTGTCTCTGGGAGGTTGGTTTGGGCCTACACGTCACAATATCCATCCATCCTTCCATCCATCCATTGTCTACCGCTTATCCCTTTTGGGGTCGCGGGGGGTGCTGGGGCCCAACATGCGAACTCCACACAGAAAAATCCTGAGTGCAGGATCGAACCCAGGACTACGCAGGACCTTCGTATTGTGAGGCACATGCACTAACCCCTTTCGCCCCATGCTGCCATGTCACTATATATATATGGTATATATATATATATATATATATATATACCATGAATTGATTAACGTGGACCCCGACTTAAACAAGTTGATAAACTTATTCGGGTGTTACCATTTAGTGGTCAATTGTACGGAATATGTACTGTACTGTGCAATCTACTAATAAAAGTATCAATCAATCAATCAATCTATATATATATATATATATATATATATATATATATGTGTATGTGTATGTGTGTGTGTATATATCCATCCATCCACCCATCCATCCATTTTTTCTACCGCTTATTGCCTTTGGGGTCACGGTGGGCGCTGGTGCCTATCTCAGCTACAATCGAGCGGAAGGCGGGTTTCACCCTAGACAAGTCGCCACCTCATCACAGGGCCAACACAGATAGACGGACAACATTCACACTCACATTCACACACTCGGGCCGAATTAGTGTTGCCAATCAACCTATCCCCAGGTGGATGTCTTTGAAGGTGGGAGGAAGCCGGAGTACCCGGAGGGAACCCACGCTGTCACGGGGAGGACATGCAAACTCCACACAGAAAGATCCCGAGTGCAGGACTACGCAGGACCTTCGTATTGTGAGGCACGTGCACTAACCCTTTTTCCACCATGCTGCCACGTCACTATATATATATATATATATATATATATATATATATATAGATATATATATATATACATTATATATACATTTATATATACACACATTATACATACATATATATACATACATGCATACATTTTATATATACATTATATATATACATTATATATATATATATATATATATATATTATATATATATATATATATATATATATATACAATGTAAATTTGTTTTGATTATCAAATGAACCAAAAATAAGATTTATTGTGAAAATATTGGACACAGTGTGTTGTCAAGCTTATGAGATGAGATGCAAGTGTAAGCGACTGTGACACTATTGTTCCTTTTTTTTTTTTTATAAATGTCTAATGATAATGTCTGTGAGGGGTTTTTAATCACTGCTATGCTGAAATTATAACTAATATTGACACTGTTGTTGATAATATTTATTTTTGTTTCACTACTTTTGGTTTCTTTTGTGTGGTGTTTGTGTCTCCTAAATTGCTCTGTTTATTGCAGTTCTGAGTGTTGCTGGGTCAGGTTTGGTTTTGGAATTGGATTGCATTGTTATGGTATTGCTGTGTATTGTTTTGTTGGATTGATGAAAAAAATATATATATATTTAAAAAAAAATGAGAATCGCGATTCAAATTCGAATACATTTTTCCCACACCCCTAATATTTATATATATGTATGTATATATATATATATATATATATATACATATATTTATATATATATACATATATGTATATATATATATACATATATGTATATATATATGTACATATATATATATATATATATATATATATATATATATATATATATATATATATATATATATATATATATATATATATATATTATAAGAAACTTTGCATTACTTACCATGTCATAGCATTTGAAGCGTGGGTGTTTGCAAAGGGAAATAAAAACATGACTTTGGAAATGATGGATCTTGTATTTTGGCTCCTATCTCAGGAAAAAGTTTGCCTCTGGTTTACTATTGCATACCGTTCTTTATAGATGTGACTCTCATGGAATTTGTTGTGTCTGCTTTTGTAATGCTACAAAGCGGAAGGAAAACTGCGCTTCAGACTTAAAAGGACATGATTTAGATCTGACGCGGTTTTATCCCCACTGAAGTTATTTTATAGCTTATGCACTTAAAAGATTGCGGTATAAGGATATAGCAATAATGCACACTGCTGTGCCACATGAATCGCTCTCTTTTGACTGACTTGAGCAGACTTGACCTTGATATCTAAATATTTCCTGTCACAGGCCAAGGAGTTTAGCAGGAAGGCAGATGGTATAAAACTCTGAGGCACGCTTTCTTTTCCATTTACTGAGAATGTACTGTAAGAATTGTAATATTTAAAAAAAAATCTGCCTGTCTTTTTCTCGCAGTTTTATCAGAATCTGCATCAACATCTATGAGGTTCCTCTGACCCTTCTACCGAGTCTCCTTGAATTTGGCCTGGTAGTTATTTCAAAAACATGCTAAAAAGAACACCTCAGTGGTAGAGTGGCCGTCCAGAAACTAGAAGCTTCCTGGTACGATTACAGCTTTGGCCATCCTAGTCACTGCTCATGTGTCCTTGGGCAAGACACTCCACCGACCTTGCTCCCACAACACAACACCACATATGTGTGTGGCTGGACTGCTTTGCAAAAGATATTTTTTAAATCTTAATGGAACTTTCCTGGGTAAACAAAGGGAAAAAAACATAATTTAGTGCTTGCAATGTGATTCATCAGGACGGAAACTGTTCTGCGTGCGCAATTGTGCTTCTTTATTTTAGCACGGTTGGCATGTTTATGCAAACTGGCACAGTTACATACATGAGAAAGGATGCGATCGGGCTGCAGATGATGGAAAGAGAATCCTCCTTCCTATGTGTGTGTCAACATATTTTGGATCGTCAAAATCCCTTCGGGTACTCCGGCTTCCTCCCACTGCCAAAAAAAAAACAAGACATGCACCTGGGGATAGGTTGATTAGCAACACTAAATTGACCCTAGTGTGTGAATGTGAGTGTGGATGTTGTCTGTCTATCCGTGTTGGTCCTGTGATGAGGTCGCAACTTGTCCAGGGTGTACGTTGCCTTCCAGCCATGTGCAGCTGAGATAGGCTCCAGCATCCCCCGCAACCCCAAAAGGGACAAGCGGTAGAAAAGGAATGGATGATGGATGAAAAAAATATATATATATTAAACATATCTAGTTAACATTGACATTTTATTATTGTATATCTTAAATGGCTAGTTCTGTAGAAAATATATTATTATAATATATTTCCAATATGAAAAAAATGTTTTTGTTCCAGACAGAGGACCACAAAACCACAGTACCTCCCAGAACACACCATCAGCCAACATGCTATAATAGGTTCTGTTGTCTAGATCACACTTTGATACAGCCTTGAAAAGGTGGTGCATGTTATATTTGTGTGCTGCATGTCAACAACATGATGAAACACCACAAATAAGTCTCCATGGTGACAGCCAATTTAAAGCTAAATAATAGTGGTCTGCACCGCTTTTATCAATTGTACACACAGTCTTAATAGATCACCAGCAATACACACAATTTAAAGTTTATTTAAAGTATTTAACGTATTGTTGTCACATGCTATTTAGTACTTAGTTGGGTCTTTGTAGATCAGACCATTACTGTTTATTATTTGATTGTTATTAGAATAATACAAATGTAACAATTCTGTTATTTAATAAACAAAAAAGGGTTAAATGGTTAAGCACCTTTTGACAGAAACGCATGGCAAGACCCAAGAAAAACATTTACATTACATACATTTATTTAAAAAAAAAAAAAAAAGCAAACATCTTACATAAACACTACAGTGAAAATGTCTCCATGAACAGATTTAGACCCCTTCTACTCTAAACTGGCTAAGGTTATGCAGGGTAACTCCCACACACACACACACACACACACACACACAAACACGATGGTAGTTTTTCTGCCGGCGGAACGCGATCTAATACGCATGCGCGGAAATTGAGCACGTCATACTCACCTCCAGTGTTGCTTTGTGTGCAAGTTTTTAAATTTAACTTCTCTGAACAATATCCAGTGTTGTGGTATTTCAATTAACTGGAATCCAGTGAGCTGTGGGGCCCTATTGTAGTGAATCACACCTGAGCCATCATAAGGTTGATACAAATTTTAATGGACACAGTGAGAGTAAACAATGTGATAAAGAACATTTTACATCAATAATCTAGGGATCTAGATATTTGGTCAGGACACTCCTCACTCTTTTGCCTTCACCTTCATTGTCCATTTCTTTTTGGTGACTTTATATACTCTGAAACTAGGCGCTGAGTCCGCGACGTACATGGCGGACAAAAACTGATAAAGTCTGCTTTGCCAGTCCAAATGCATTCGCCGTTTTCCGTAGTCTTCCCCCGACAGCCAGGTACTACAAAGCACACGCATCCTTTTTTAATCACATCCACGGGAGCTCGCATTCTCGTTGTCTCTCCTTCGACAAATAGAAAAAGTTTTTCAGTAAGTGGAATCACATCTGACCTGGACATTCAAAAGTTCTCTCACCGTCTGAGATGTGTTGTATTCGAAATAGCTGCAATCGCGCATTTTCTTCTCTTAAGGTATTCATGTGTGATTTCCACAAGCGTCTGTACAGACAGAAGGAGAAACACGGGCATGTCCAGATGACTCGCCTCCATATTTCCAGCGGTTAGCTCCGAGTCCATACAAAGCTAAGAGGCGGAGATTTAAGAAATAGACGGCGCACTTACCAGTGTAAAAAACTATCCAAGAAGGGCAACCTTAAATGATAAATTAGTGGGGCCGAAACGGGACTTAGGTTAAATAATTATTCATTCAAGGCAGTGGTTCTCATACTTTTTTTTGTCATCCCCCACTTTGGACAAGGGGGAGTTTTCAAGCCCAACCTGCCCCCATCGCCCCAACAGAACGCTAATGCCAAGCTTAACATTTTCAAATTTATTGAACATCAAGTATTATCAAGTTGTATACATTCAAACTCAATAACATAAAATAATATCAAGTTCAATATGAATAAAATATGGTATAACTTGCATCAAGTTCAATAATAGATAAAACAAAAGTGTTCTGACTTGTATCAAGTTAAATAACAAATCAAATAAAAGTGTTATAACTTGCATCAAGTTCAATAATAAATCAAATAACTTGCATCAAGTTCAATAATAAATAAAATAAAAGTGCCACTTTGAAATCTTTGCAAAAAAAAAAAAGGAGGAGCTATGCATTTGGCATGACAGGGCAAGTGAACATTAGTTTTACAGGACTCCAACATTAGTGGCTGCAATGATCCTGTTTTGCACTGCACAGCTTTTCAAATCGGAGTTGCAGGCTTGACACTGCCACTCTTAAGTCATGCTCAACGTTCAGCTGAGACCTGTACTTTGTTTTGAGTGAAGCAACAGCTGAAAAGCTTATTTCACACGTATAAGATGTGGCAAAGGGGAGAAGAATGGACACAGCTCTATGCCCGATGAGTGGATACTCCCTCTCCACTCCAAACCAGAATTGAGAAAGAGTCTGAGTGGTGAACCTCAGCCTCAGGTTGGAGTCAGATGTCAGTTCAATAAACTGGTTCTCCTTAGCAGACATGAAATCAGCAGCTGCTGCAGATAGATTATAAATTAATAGGCTTACGTTATTTTTGGTTTGGTGGCCGTGGGATTAGGTCTCTGCTTTTTGCAGATGATGTGGTCTTGATGGCTTCATCTGGCCGGGATCTTCAGCTCTCACTGGATCGGTTCGCAGCCGAGTGTGAAGCGACCGGATTGGGAATCAGCACCTCCAAGTCCGAGTCCATGGTTCTCTCCCAAAAAAGGGTGGAGAGCCATCTCCGGGTTCGGGAGGAGACCCTGCCCCAAGTGGAGGAGTTCAAATACCTAGGAGTCTTGTTCACGAGTGGGGGAAGAGTGGATCGTGAGATCGACAGGCGGATCGGTGCGGCGTCTTCAGTAATGCGGACGTTATACCGATCCGTTGTGGGGAAGAAGGAGCTGAGCCGGAAGGCAAAGCTCTCAATTTACCGGTCGATCTACGTTCCCATCCTCACCTATGGTCATGAGCTTTTGGTTATGACCGAAAGGATAAGATCACGGGTACAAGCGGCCGAAATGAGTTTATTTCCGCCGGGTGGCGAGGCTCTCCCTTAGAGATAGGGTGAGAAGCTCTGTCATCCGGGAGGAGCTCAAAGTAAAGCCACTGTTCCTCCACATGGAGAGGAGCCAGATGAGGTGGTTCGGGCATCTGGTCAGGATGCCTCCCGAGGGAGGTGTTTAGGGCACGTCCAACCGGTAGGAGGCCACGGGGAAGACCTAGGACACGTTGGGAAAACTACTTCTCCCGGCTGGCCTGGGAACGCCTCGGGATCCCCAAAGAAGAGCTAGACGAAGTGACTGGGGAGAGGGAAGTGTGGGCTTCCCTGCTTAGGCTGCTGCCCCCGCGACCCGACCTCGGATAAGCGGAAGAAGATGGATGGATGGATGGATGGACTTTATTTTTCATTACATAATAAATGCAAATAAATCTGTTTGATAACAATCATCTGTACACAACAATCTGAACTAACATTCCAGTTAGTAGGTAGCATACAACACAGATAAAATGCATGTACAATATATGAGTATAATATTCAATAAAAATGTCAACATACCAACCTGCTGCATTGAATGGATTCATAACCCAGTTGTACTGAGCACTGTTGATGGGGAAGTATTTGTGAAACACTTCTCTCAGGGAGGAGATGTGTTGCTTGATGCAGGGGATCACTGTGGTGGCACCAGATTCGGTGGTTTAAGCAACCTCACCCAGGTTCTCAAAGGCATCAATATTTTGTTGGTCGAGGCGCCTGCCCCATCCCTCGAGTTTTTGGGAGAATGGAGTGATTTTGTCTGCCAGTTGGGGTATGTGCTTATCCTTGCCTTGGAGCTGCAGATTTAACTCATTCAGCTTCTCAAAACATATCGCTGAGGTAGGCCAGCTTCAACAGAAATTGTTCATCACTGAACTTGCTTGCAGCCTCATGCATGCGCTCCTCCTCCAAGACGCGCGACAGCACTTTGCCCCGGGAGAGCCACCTTGCTTCACTATGAAACAGCACGGCTGTATGATCAGCTCCCATTTCCTCACACAGTGCAGAGAACAGTTGCGCTTTCAGTGGTCGTGTTTTGATAAAATTTAACGTGCTCACAACATCTGTTAAAACCTCATTGAGTTCGGGGCTGAGCTGCCTTGACGCGAATGACACAGTGTGACCAATGTGCATTTGGAGCAACCATCTTTATTAGAGCCTGCAGCCCGTTTCTTGACCCTGCCGTGGTCTGTGCGCAATCAGAGCAAAAGCCCACACAGTTTTCCCATTTAAGGTCGTGTTCTTTGAGGAAACTGTCTATTATCTTGAACAGTTCATCAGCAGTGGCTCTATTTTTTATGTATTTGCAAAACAGTAAATCCTCGCACAGTGACTAGCCATTCACAAAGCGAACATATGCGATGAACAGGCAGTCTTTATTGCTGTCAGTAGCTTCGTCCACTTGTAAAGCAAAACGACTTTCTTCAAGATCACTTGCAATGTCACATATACGTCTCGCAACTGTGTCGTTTGACAGTGGGACAACTTTTAATTTTGCTGCGCTTGTCTCGTCAAGCATGACTGACACCATGTCTATTGCAGCGGGGAGAATGAGCTGCTCAGCAATTGTGTGTGTTTTTTTGCATTGTGCAATTCTGTATGCAACTCTATATGAAGCCATTTGAGCCTTACTGTTTACTTATGCAGCTTTTACCATGTTCTTTTCCTGTTGACAGTACTCTGCCAGTTTTCTATGAAAGAAATCAAGTGGCTTATTGACGGGATTGGGGTGTGTGGTCTCGAGGTGTCTCTTTAATTTGTTGGGTCTCATGGTGTCTGCTGCTAGCGGTTTTTGACACAGAACACACAGGGGTCTCTCCTTTGCCCCCACCATCATATTTTATTTTCGGTTGGCTTTTTGGTTGATTAGGCCCGTCAGATTTTTGTTTCTCTGCAGGCGCTGGCTCTGGCTCGACGACCTTTGAGGTGCAAGTCGCAAATTTATCCATTTTGTGTAATAGTGGTCCACACATTAGCCTGCTATCCATCGGTGCAAAAGTTTGTTTCGCTTAGCCCCGCCACCATTGTAACTAATGTTGCTATGTCCGTCAAACTTTCGCTCCTACCTAAAAATGTAAAACCTACAGGAAAAATAAGTAATTTATATTTATTTATATAGCGGATTTCACAGACAGAAACACAAAGTGATTTACAGTGTGTATGGAAAATGAAAGCATAGTAAAAAAAAAAAAAAGAAATCTAAGAATATAATAAAAAATAAAAACAATTTAAAGTGAAATTTCCTCCCGTTCCTCCCTCCCCACCTGTCATGTCTCTATTCCCCACCAGCGGGGCGTGCCCCACACTTTGTTAAACACTGATTTAAGGGGTTATCCTGCTTAGTGTAGACATAGCCTTAATGTTGACTAGTAGAGTGCAGACCTCCCTCAAGGCTAGTAAATGTTTACTTTCTGGGTTACTGAAGACAACAGACGGGCAGGGCCATTATGAGTGGACAAACACTATAGCTGCTGAAAGAAGCACATTGTTTATATGTTATATACTGTGATTTCATGGCTGGTTAGAATAAATGTCAGGTGCAAACACTGATGACATCTGTTAAACAAGACAAGAAGCAAGGAATTAAACAGAGACATAATTAAATTTGGCTCAATGAGGAGAAACGTCTGGACTGTACTCTTTGTACAGTTCCACCACGCTGTGCCGAAAGATTGTAAGCCTCCTCTTTTATTTGGACGTTCCCTGATTAAATGGCAACAGCTGTATCTAAAGCAACATGGGTCGTAAACAGCCATCGCTTTTGATTTCAAAACAGTTCAAAGAAAAGGTTGAAAAACTGTTCAAAGAAGAGGTCCCTGGAGGGGCGTCAGGTCCTGCTTCCTCTTTGCTTTGTAGATCTCGGGTCAAGACAATATCTTTTTGTTGATTACAATACATCAAAGAAACAGAACACCTTCATGTTGCTTCCCATCCTACTCAGTGGAGTTTTACAAGCCTTTTGCTTGGTAGGATCAAAGACAGCTTTTTCATGGCAACACAAAAATTTTGTGATAACTTAGATACAATTATTGTGACAATAAATAAATACAATGTATAAATAAAAGTTCATATTTACATATAATATGATTATAAATGTATTTTGTTTGGTTAATTCATGCAAGTATATGTTAACTTTATTTTTGTTACAAAACCAATTTAAATTGGAGGGGAACATTTTTTTTGTCCCGGTTTAGTCACAATGTTGGGGAGACAATAAATATGTGACGGATTAAGGGAAGCAGCGTGAGACAGCAAGCATTTGATGGAAGACGTTAATAGAGTCTCGGCTTCAAAAGAAACTTTATTCCCCCGGAGTTTGGGAGACCACTGAGGTATAATTCTTTGTGATAATGTATGTGAATTCAATGTGTTTTCTTTTATTTGATGTGAGACTAATTGAAACTTCTGTTTTTCTTATTTATTAGTTCTGACGGCATTTTGTTTGGCATTGTTTTGGCATCTTTGTTAACGAGAAGAAGACGTGGCTGAAATAAATGTCTGTGGGAGAAAAACGAACAACTTGAGCCTTGATTAAGAACTCGGAGGGCGTAACGAACATTGTAACTCAAGGCTATGGTGTCTCAAACAGTCAAAATAAGCGCCTGCATCAACTCCTTTTTGGAGATTGTCACCAACATTTCAAAGGTTGTTCCATGGCTCATATACCACCAGGGTACAAAGTGCTGTGGAAAGTGATTGAGACTTCTTTTTGCCTAATCCTGGATGCCAAATACCAGCATGTCAAACAGCAAAAAAGCTACAACGTATGCTTAGACTTAGGTAATGTTACTTCTAACCCTGATACTGTACGCCCTGCTCTTTATGGTGCAGACTGTTACTGAGAGGTCGTCTGGGATCTGTGCCAGCAGCCGTTACAAAAAGTCATAAAAGGAGCCAACGTGCTTCATTTTGTCGCTTTGTTACGTCTGTTGCGTTTGTGGAGCTCAGGCCCCAGACGAGATGTGTGCACGCATGTGCCGTGTAAATGGATGAACTAACACTCCAGCCCGTGTGAAGGCTGCTGACACAGCAAACAACCTAGAACCACACCCAGTCTGCCTTTGAGTTAAACAGAACTGTAAATCCTTAAGTTGACAGATTGAAGAAGATGTCTGCAAGAACAATATGAGGGAACCAAGCTGTGACCTGCACAACCAAAACAAAAGCTTATCAGTCTCGCTGATTTGTGTATTGTTGCATGACTGGACTGCTAAAAAGACGGCGGACAGCTATAAAAACTTCAAGTTACAATACCGACGTCTGCCCATAGGGGTAGAGCTCAAAGGCCTACTGAAATGAGATTTTCTTATTTAAACGGGAATAGCAGGTCCATTCTATGTGTCGTACTTGATCATTTCGCAATATTGCCATATTTTTGTTGAAAGGATTTAGTAGAGAAAATTGCCGATAAAGTTCGCCACTTTTGGTACTTCCTGAAAAAGCCTCGCCTTTACCGGAAGTCGCAGACGATGATGTCGCAAGTGTGGGGGCTCCTCACATATTCACATTGATTTTAATGGGAGCATCCAACAAAAACAGTTATTCGGACCGAGAAAACAACAATTTCCCCATTAATTTGAGCGAGGATGAAAGATTCGTTTTTGAGGATATTGATAGCATAGCGATGGACTAGAAAAAAAAAAAAAACGAGTTAAAAAAAAAACTAGTTAAAAAAAAAAACTAGTTAAAAAAAAAACGCGATAGCATTGGGACGTATTCGGATTTTTTTAAACACATTTACTAAGATAATTCTGGGAAATCCCTTATCTTTCTATTGTGTTGCTAGTGTTTTAGTGAGTTTAATATTACCTGATAGTTGGAAGGGTGTCTCCACGGTTGTCTTGACGCCATGTCTCACGGGTGGCGACTTTTTAACCACAATTTCCTCACCGAAACCTGCTGGTTGACATTCGGTTGGGATCCATGTCTGCTTGACCGTGCGTGCTCTGACCGTAGTAAAGTTTCAGCTCCAGGAATTTTAAACAAGGAATCACCGTTTGTTTGTGTGGCTAAAGGTTAAAGCTTCCCAACTCCATCTTTCTACTATGACTTCTCCAATATTAATTGAACAAATTGCAAAAGATTCAGCAACACAAATGTCCAAAATACTGTTTAATTATACCGTTAAAGCAGACGAATTTTAGCTGTGTGTGTGCGTAGTGCTCATACTTCCTAAAAACCCATGACGTCTTGCGTACACGTCATCATTACACAACGTTTCCAAGACGCAATTCCCGGGAAATTTAAAATTGTAATTTAGTAAACTAAAAAAGGCGTATTGGCATGTGTTGCAATGTTAATATTTCATCATTGATATATAAACTATCAGACTGCGTGGTGGGTAGTAGTGGGTTTCAGTAGGCCTTTAATTAGTGCAGACCATGCTGAATAGATTTCACATTAAATTGTGGAAGCGATTAAAAGTAATTTATAACATTGTCTTATGATTTAAAAAGAAAAATGTTGTAGGCTAAGCATGTGCACTATGGTGGATTTTGTCTACAAAGAGAGATGGAGGACGTTTTAGAAACGACGAGTGGAAGTTTTTACTTCTTCCCATAGGTGTCATAAATCATGACATTTAGATGACAAAAAAGCGGAAAGCTTAAAAACTTACATGTTGCTATACCAACTTCAACCTCTACCACTCATTGGCCTGGTGGGCAGAGTTTCCGCCCTGAGATCGGCAGGTCGTGAGTTCAAATCCCGACTGAGTCATACCGAAGACTATAAAAATGTGGGACCCATTAGCTCCCTGCTTGGCACTCAGCATTAAGGGGTGGAATTGGGGGTTAAATCACCAAAAATGGTTCCCCCGTGCGGCATCGCTGCTGCCTACTGCTCCCCTCACCTCCCAGGGGGTGATCAAGGGTAATGGGTCAAATGCAGAGAATAATATCGCCACATCTAGTTTGTGTTACAATTAGTGGTACTTTAACTTTTTTTTAACCTGTATGAGTCATAAATCATTTTGATGTCGGACTACAACTAAAATGGCAGTTTTCTTTAGAGAACTACAAACCAAACGGGGGCTGGAGTAATTTCAGTTTAGGCCACGCCCACTATGTGTGACGCCATCCCCTCCTGTCTCAAGTAGTGCATTAAAAAATAAATATTGTCAACTGCTTAAAAGTGCCTTGATTATTAAATATATGTTCATCTTAATGTATACTACACCAGTATATCACTCATTTAACTGTATAAAAGTGAGCTCTATTGAACATATTTGGATTGACAGATTGAACTAATTTCATTGTAAAGAAACATGAAAATAACCAATTTATTTCTAACATTTGGGTTGAATATATACATATATATATATATATATATATATATATATATATATATATATATATATATATATATATATATATATATATATATATATGTATGTATATAACCCATTCAGCTGGGCTAAATAAGAAACCGATTTTACTGGGCTAAATTGACCCACCATTGGTGACTTGTCCAGGGTGTACCACGCCTTCCACCCGAATGCAACTGAGATAGGCTCCAGCACCCTTCCGCGACCCTTAAAAGGGACAAGCGGTAGAAAATGGATGGATGGGTGGTTTGTGGTGACTTGTCCAGGGTGTACTCCCCCTTCCGCCCGAATGCAGCTGAGATACTCTCCAGCACCCTTCCGCGACCCTTAAAAGGGACAGGCAGTAGAAAATGGATGGATGGATGGTTTGTTGCGACTTGTCCAGGGTGTACCCGCCTTCCACCGGAATGCAGCTGAGATAGGCTCCAGCACCCTTCCGCGACCCTTAAAAGGGACAAGCGGTAGAAAATGGATGGATGGGAGGATTGTGGTGACTTGTCCAGGGTGTACTCCGCCTTCCGCCCGAATGCAGCTGAGATACTTTCTAGCACCCTTCCGCGACCCTTAAAAGGGACAAGCGGTAGAAAGGCTGGATGGTTTGGTCCAATAGTTACCCAGCAGCTGGGTACTTTTTAACACAACAGTTTTTAGAGCGTACCCCTGGGATCAAAACCGGGACCAACATTGTTTAATCTCTCAATAAACGACTTTGGTAAAGTTACAAAGGATTTAGGATTGGTACTATTCGCAGGTGACAAAATAGCATTTTGTTCAGGAGAAAACACACAAAAGCTTGGACAAATAATAACGGAAGAAAGGGATGCATTTTTAGTAAAATTAAATAATGCTATCCGGTAACATTAGAAGAGAAAGTCAAACAAACTTGTTATTTGAAAGAGTAAAAACAAAAAACACATTTTGGGGTGTAAAAATAGATGAAATGAACTGGAAATCTCAT
Source organism: Nerophis ophidion (assembly GCF_033978795.1). Classification (NCBI taxonomy): domain Eukaryota; kingdom Metazoa; phylum Chordata; class Actinopteri; order Syngnathiformes; family Syngnathidae; genus Nerophis; species Nerophis ophidion. The sequence goes on from NC_084613.1 coordinate 50,589,996, forward strand.
ATAAAAATATGCATTACATGATGGCAAGAAAATTGTGAATAATGAATAAAGAAAAATATGTTTTGGATCAAAAATCACTTCATATTCTCGACTGGTCACTAGTGTTACGATATCTGAGTTATCGTGTTGATATATGAGGTAACAACTACAAAAGTACACTTCAGTCACTAACCGTGTTTGAAAAGAGGTCAGTTAGAATAACACATAACGTTGGATATAGAAAACATTTACACCTTTTATTTATTAAATAAAAAGCTTGAAATTCAAAATATAGTGAATTTACAAAGAGCAAAGATTATGCACAGAACAAACTATTACCTGCTACCCAAGAATTGTTCAAAAATTCTCAACAGAAGAGGAAAATATAATCTCAGAGAAAAATCTAAATTAATACATTTGCATATTGTACAACATTTAACATCTTTAATACATCAGTATGTGAAGTTATGGAACGGAGTTAGAAGTCAAACAAAGTACTAATATGATCCAGTTCAAGAAACTGTTTAAACTCAACACGTTTACAAAGTATAAAGAAAAAAATAATCATGATAAAAAGGTTGAACCATATGTTAAAAAAAATAGATTTAATTTACCTCATTATATAAATTAAAACGTGTTTAACTATTTATTGAGAACTTTATTATTCATAATTTAATGATTTACATTGTGTAGAAATTGAGACCAGGAGGTAAACAAATGTGTTAGTAATTGCAATAAAATGAAAAAATGGGAATATTGAATAAACTCTGCTTTTTCCTACTCCTCTTCATACATGTTGTAATGAAAAACTGGAAATATGTGATTTATCATAATGTGACTGAATACATGTTCGAAATAAACTCAAACTATAAACTATAAACTTTCACCGATTGCAGTTGTCAGATCATCTTGGAAAGTTGGAGTGTTGTTATCAACCATTTTCTTTAATTTCCACCACACATTTTCAATTGGGTTGAAATCCAGAATATTTTCAGGCCATGACATTGACCTTATGTATCTTTCTCCAAGAAAAGCTTTTACAGTTTTTTTTGTTCATTTTTTTGTGGAAAAAAGGGCAAAAAGTAGGTAATTTGATAGGGAAGAATGCCAAGCCCTGTTTTAGACCTCAATAACATCAAATATATTTGCATCTGTAGGACATTGGATGATATCAGATTGCCTGAGGTTGTGAAGTTCAAAGGTCAAGGTCCAATGCATGTTGCTTATCAGTGCTTTTTGTGACGCTATTTTCTTTCAACATCAAAGCAAGCAGTTCCGAAATATAAAATTATTTATGTCTTTGTCTCCCCATCAGTCACATTTTTGTGGGCATAGTTTCTCGTTTCAAGAGCGAATATGTTTTAACAACTCTGATTAATATCCAATTAGCTGGGATTTAGGCCGGAGGTGTTTCTAAGCCCTTAAAGAGCCACTAAAGTCAAGCAATTATCGTCTTATTTCTGGAAAATCAATTTAAGGTATATCTGACTCGAGACAACTGAGGTAACTTAGGTCAAGGGTCAAATGGTGTTCATATTACTTTTCAGGGAGCTTGTCAGTGCTCTAATTCACTATGACTAACCGAACTGGTGTCAAAGGTGAGATTATTTTTTCTTAAAATGTTTTAAACTGATTTACTCTTGTTCGCAGATTATTGTGGCTTTAAATGTAGCAAAATAGAGTACACAATTTATTCAGCATGTTTGTCTTTATGTACTGTATATGCAAAATATATGCCGGTTATTAGAAGGCACACAATACTGGGAGGAAGAGATATAAATATAAATCATTTATCGCTCACAATGTGATTTATCAAGAAATGTTCAATGGCCGCTCTTTTGCGTCTATATTTAGTAGACAATTGCACACAAAGGGCTGTGAGAAAGGAGGCGATCGTACCTCAAAGAAAGATGATGGACTGAGAATATTGTGTCTTACGTGTGTGTTTGTCAACATACATGAACTTTAATAAATATTAATATTAGACCAACCAATGTCGTTTTATAGCTCCAGTCTAATTAATAACAAAGCCAATTGATTTGTTTTTGTGTCTGGTTGCATTTTTTGAACGGTGTTCTGTCTTTTTATGTAGGACATACAGTATCTATATGTATATCTATCTTTATAGACTACTAAAAGAGAACCAATGTGGATACAAAGCTAATGTTTCAACTTCAATTGCTTTAAATGAAATTACAGAAGAAATTATCAATGCAATAGATAGTCAAAAATGTGCGGCAGCAGTGTTTATGGATCGAAATAAAGCATTTGACTGAATTAATCACAATATTTTAATCAAAACAGTAGAACGATATGGCATCAGAGGGTTAGTCTTAAACTGGAAGAGAAGTTATCTAACGAACAGGAAACAATACGTGAAGCTAGGCGAACACACTTCTACAACGCTAAATATATCCTGTAGTGTACCTCAAGGATCAATAATAAGACCTAAATTATTCAATCTTTATATAAATGACATTTGTAAGGTGACAAAAGATTTAAAGTTAGTATTATTTGCGGATGATACCTACAACAATGTTTTGTTTAGGAGAGAACATGGTGCGATACGCTACACGGATTGTTTGTTGTTTAGATTTTTGAGTTTGTTTGTGCACTTCCTGATTTGTTTCTATCACCATGGCAACTTCATCTGCTCAACTGCACTGCCTTTCCGTCGCACACCTGTTTTTGATTATTGTTTTAGTACTTAAGCCCGCCTGCTACCTGAGTTCTGTCTGGATCTTTTGTTTGCTCTAAGCAACAGTTGCGTTGGTAATTCTTCTTTATATTTACTCTGCGAAGTCCCATCCTAGCTTCGCGTGCGCTCTGCACATCGTATATTGAACTCTGAACTCGACTCTTGCTAAACATTAGCATTTAGCTTTCTGTGGGTAGGCACGCCTTTGCTTTACCCTTTTGTCAAGTGTTATTTTGTCATTTTCTATATTAAAACAAGTTCCTACCTTCTATCCTGCCTTGTCCGAAGTCCTTTAGCATCCGGGGGTGACAACTCGCGCATCAATATGCGTCCAAAACGCAACCAAACACACAGACGCTAAAACAAATAATTATAGAAGAAATGAACAAATTTAAAAATTGGTTTGACAAAAACAGACTATCGTTGAATCTCAGTAAAACTAAAATAATGCTATTTGCTAACAGTAGTAGAGAAAGTCAAACACAAATACAATTAGACTGAATAGAAATTGGAAGAGTAAATGAAACCAAATTTCTAGTATAATGATTGATGATAAATTTTACTAGAAATCTCATGTAAAAAATATACAACATAAAGTAGCAAGAAACACGTCAATAATGAATAAAGCCAAATATGTTCTAGACCAATAATCATTCCATATTCTCTACTGCTCGCTAGTGTTACCATATCTGAGTTATTGTGTAGAAATATGGGGAAATAATTACAAAAGTAAACTTCATTCATTAACGGTGTTACAAAAAAGATCAATTTGAATAATACATAATGTTGGATATAGAGAACATACAAACCCTTTATTTATTGAATCAAAGATACTGAAATTCCACGACATAGTGAAATTGCAAACACCTAAAATTATACACAAAGCAAACTGTAACCTGCTAGCCATGAATATAAAACAATTCTTCTCAAAAAAAAGAGGAGAAATATAATCTTGCTGAAAAATGTAATTTAAAACATGTGTACGGCACCTGGGGATAGGTTGATTGGCAACACTAAATCGGCCCTAGTGTGTGAATGTGAGTGTGAATGTTGTCTGTCTATCTGTGTTGGCCCTGCGATGAGGTGGCGACTTGTCCAGGGTGTACCCCGCCTTCCGCCCGATTGTAGCTGAGATAGACGCCAGCGCCCCCCGCGACCCCGTAAGGGAGAAAGCGGTAGAAAATGGATGGATGGATGGAAAACATGTGTACGCATGTACAACACTTATGACCTTCAGTATATCAGTATGTGGAATTAAATTATGGAATAGATTAAGCAAAGCAATCAAACAATGTACTAATATGATACATTTTAAGAAACTCTTCAAACTTAAAGTGTTTACAAAGTACAAGGAAGAAGAACCATGATAAACATTCTGAATATACTGTAGTTCATCCATTCATTCATTTATTTTCAAAATAATCTTGCTTATCACATCATATGAAATATAACTTACCTTACCAATTATTTATTTATTTATTTTTATGGTGAATACTTATAGAGTATATTGTGAATAAATAAAGAACAGGAAGTAAACACAAGTTTTAGCAACTGTTATGTAAATGAAAAGGGGTAGGATTAAATAAGCTCTGCTTGTTCTTACTCCTTTTCAAACATGTTAAAAAGACAAACTGGAAATTGTGATGTATCATGTTGTATGCATGCATGTTCCAAATAAACTCAAACTCAACTCAAACTCAAATCCTATACGTCAAAACGTCTTGTATAATGCATTTTTTTTTGTATCTGGATCATTCCAGAGGTACCATCACAACACTACTTCCAAGAGCGTACCTGTGGTTTGCTAAAAATGTTCAAAGGTGTTGTTGTCCAGATCACACTTCGACTGTGCTGCACGTCAACAACATAATGAAACAGCACAGGTTGGAACATATGTTTTCATGAATGTGCAGGGTAATGAGTCTCTCCATGGTGACAGCTGGCATGCCACATGCAAAATCCTCATTTAAATAGGGAGCCCTGCATGACCTTTGCATCCATCCATCCATCCATTTTCTACCGCTTGTCCATCTCGGGACCGCGGGGGGTGCTGGAGGCTATACTTGCTGCACTCCGGCGGAAGGCGAGTACACCTTGGACAAGTCGCCAATTGGTATCAATTGTACACACTGGCCTAATGTAGGGAAGGGATTCATATGGGTGGATCTCGCGTGAGAGGTGGGGGGGTGTAATAATTTTTCAATGCAGTCTGCTGAAAATGAGGGAAAGCTCCGCTCTACATTGCAACTGATGCTGTTGTCAAAGTTGGAACTGCCACAAAAGACATTTTAAAATGGTTAACACTCTACTGCCATCTGGCGGCTAAAGTGGCGATTGCAACCCACCCCCAAACATCACGTTTCATGTGTCAGGTAAATCACGACATAGGGGGCCATATGAATTCCTTTCCTACTATATTAGATCACACGGCCACTATTAGTACACACAGTGTTATAGTTTGCACACAATAATTAGTGCAGGGGTGTCAAACTCATTTTAGATGGGGGGCCACGTGGAGAATAATCTACTACCAAGTGGGCCGAACTGGTTAAATTACGGCACGATAACTTAACAATAAAGACAACTTCAGATTGTTTGCTTTGTTTGAAAATAGAACAAGAACAATTCTGAAAATTATAATGTTGTTGGTTTTTTTTTCGGTTAGGGGGGGCGGGGGTGTATACTGTAGCGCGGAATAGTTAGGGATGCATGGGATTCTGGGTATTTGTTCTGTTGTGTTTATGTTGTGTTACAGTGTGACTGTTCTCCCGAAAAGTGTTTGTCATTCTTGTTTGGTGTGGGTTCACAGTCTGGCGCATATTAGTAAGAGTGTTAAAGTTGTTTATATCAAAACCATCAGTGTAACTTGTATGGCTGTTGACCGAGTATGCCTTGCAGTCGATGATGTGTGCTAGCAGGGGTCACATGCTACATGTGACCCGCTGGCATGCAGATTGCATGGCGTGAAGGCAGACGCGACGATATGTTTTAGAGAACGCTAAAAGCATTTTCACTACGACACGCCCTTAAAATAGTTGTGCGGGTGAAAACCGGAGAATGTTAACCCAGGGATATTTCTAGGAAAAGCACTGAAATCCGGACAACCTCCCGGAAAAACTTTGAGGGTCGGCAAGTATGCAGCTGAGCCACATCAGAGTGATCAAAGAGCCGCATGCGGCTCTGGAGCCGCGGGTTGCCAACCCCTGATCTACAAAGATACACAGATTTGCTATTGTGACATCTAGTGGACACATTTAGAACAGCGGTTTCTTTCATTCAAAAATTTCGGCTCATTTTTATATTTAGCAAACTCATCCCGCGGGCCGGATAAAACCTGTTTGCGGGCCTGTTCCGGCCCGCGGGCCTTACGTTTGACACCCCTGATTTAGTGAGTGTTGATTGGATCTTAGTAGCTCAGTCCCAATGTCTCAACCAAACTCCAAGGTCGTGTGGCCCCTGAAGTAGATGGTTTACTTCATGTTTGTAAAGTACTGTAAAATGTTTCTCTCCAAACTGTCCGTTGTGTTTTTATTGTAATGTAGCTCAAGTGTGGACTGCTATGAAATAGCTGCCCTGCAAGGTGACTACCATTGCCACACTGTTGAATTGTGATGGAATGTTCCTTTTTTTTTTCCTTAAAGCCTCAACTTCAGACGTCTGAGGTCCACATGAGGAAACTTTGTCATCTGCTTGCAGGGATATTCTCTCTTTTTGTAACTGCGTGTGTACCTGGAAACTAGTCCAGTCTCGCAACATCCGAGCAGACACTTTTGATTCACTGCACAACTTCTACACTCACACAAAAAACGAACTGAAAGGATATTTGAGTGAGGAGATTGGAGTTTGGGCACAAGCATATCAGGGTTGATACTGATGTAATGCTGCAAATGATACCACGTGTTGAAAATGGCACATCTTTTTGTTTTTGGCTGAAGAAGAACATAGATTTTTGAAGTCACGTATACTTATTGTAGAAAAATATTACAATAAGAATACAAATAAAAAGCAACAATGGGAATAAAAATATAACAGTAACATAAGAATATAACAAGAGAAATTAGGCAGTAGTGACCACGTTATGAAAAAGTATTGCACTGTTATTGTTTTGCATCCCCCCAGAGAGGAGTTGTACAGTCTAATGGTGTGTGGGACAAAGGAGTTTTTTAGTCTATTAGTCCTGCACATGGGATGAAGCAGTCTAGCACTGAACAGGCTCCTCTGCTACTGATAACGGTATGCAGAGGGTGACTGGCATCATCCAGGATGCTCACTAGCACAGCGGGAGATGGCATGCAGGTAAAAAGGTATGTAATGATTCGACCTAATGAAGCATAGGGATGGCAATGCAAAACGAAAGTAAAACTGAACTGGCTACAAAGTAAACAAAAACAGAATGCTGGACGACAGCAAAGACTTACAGTGTGTATGACAATCAACAACGTCCCCACAAAGAAGGATAGCGTCCGCACAACTGAAATAGTCTATTTTACCGTTACAAAGCAGGTCAGGCAATAGCACTCAAAGGAAGGCGAGAAGCTTCTACAGGAAAACACCAACAAAACAGGAAAAGCCACCAAAATAACAGCGCAAAACAGGAACTAAAGCACCACACACAGGAAAACAACAACAAACTCTAAATAAGGCCTGACAACTTTGTGGAGTTTAATTTTTTAAAGTTTTCTGCTGCTGGTGTGCTTCCGGATTTTTTCCGTGAAAAAAAATGTGCCTTGGCTCAAAAAAGGTTGAAAAACACTGCCCTAACGAAGGTCCGAAACATATTGGAGACATACTGCTGAGACAAGAAACAACGTCTGAAGCGTTGTAGCTTTGACCTAAATAGATTTTACAGCCACTGCTGCCTCACTGAGGGAGCCTCCATATGTAAAAAACATCAAGCTGAGTTGACCGTCAGCAGACTTGATCTCCCTTTTTTACAGGATCTGGCATGAAATGAAGCGGGGTTGAGTGCATACAGGCTGCAGCCTGCATTGTGGTGAACAGGTAAACTCTGAGCGAGGCACTTGTGTCCAGGCTTACATAACACAAACTGCACTCTTAAAGTGTGCACACATTCAGAAGACGGAAACAGTTCATTATATTAGTCTTAGCAGGAAATCCTTGGCCATGTTGCCTTACGTCAAGTGTCTTTCCAGTCTGGGCTAAGGCTGCGCGTATTGATTTAAATATTGATAGTATCGATACCATGGTGGGTGTTAGTATCGGATGATACTGCCGTGATGCCAACAGCACATATTTCGCTCAATCTCTCTCACACACACTCACTGACCACTGTGGGTTTTTTTAGAAATAGCTTTGTTTACATTTTATTTATTGATGTCAAATAATTCTTTATAGAATCAGATTATTTACGCTTTTGAATTTAGATTAATCATGATTAATCACAGTAAATTACTTGCTTGCATAATTTAAATCACTGGCTCCACTATGGACGGGACTTTCGCTACTACATTGGATCCACTTTGGACTGTACTCTCACCGTTATGGACTGGACTTTCACAATATCATGTTAGACCCGCTCGACATCCATTGCTTTCGGTCTCCCCTGGGGGGCGGGGGGGTCCTCTCCAAGGTTTCTCATAGTCATCATAGTCACTATCACCGACGTCCCACTCGGGTGAGTTTTTTCTTGCCCTTATGTGGGCTCTGTACCGAGGATGTGGTTGTGGTTTGTGCAGCTCTTTGAGACACTTGTGATTTAGGGCTATATAAATAAACATTGATTGGTTGATTTAACTACTTAACCAACCTTAAAGCAACTTTCACCGCCTTTCAGGTGACCTTCAACGGTTAAGGTAAACGAGTATGTGTGGTCAAAATACATTACGTGATTATTCTGCTTGGTTAAATCGATCATTTTTTGTGAATGATCGAATTAGTTGATTAGACAACCCAAATTTTTATATTTATATGTTTATGTTACATTGTTGCTTTTTTTGTTCCAACAATTGTGTGTAGTAGAGTAGAACATAATAAGGTAATTATTATTTAGTTCCTATACTATTACAGTACATATTTTTTATTTTCTATTAAGTTACAAATCACAGTTTTCTTTGCATAAAATAGTTATAACAGTTATTGTCAACTAACTGAAGACAAATCCACACCATTATTCATTCATTATGAGATTTCAAGTCAAAAGTATCGGTATTGGCGATACAATTCCTGTATTTATTTGGTATTGGAACGATACCAAAATTCCCACTATCGCCGAGCCCTAATCTAGGCTTTATTTTTTGCATGTGATGCAGACTAAATTGTACAGCATTGAAGCACATGGCCTCGTCACCTAGTGACAGGGTACATCACAGTGAGCATGGAAGTATGTCTTATTTAGGGTGACCCAGGACTACAAGACCACAAGACCCCCACCCCCAAAACGCCAACTCTGTTTAAGGAGAGGCAATGGCCGGAGTCAGTAAAGTCTGTATATACCTGCTACACTGTTTTCATACACAAGCAAAAGAGGCTTGGTTTAATGTAAATTAATGAACATAAATAAATATAATTTATCATGAAAATCATGAAGATTGCATGATTTTAAGTAAACGCATTGTTTTAGCTTTGTTTGTCTGTGTAGACAGGTGTTTATCTGTTGTAGTTATGTATACTCCTAAGTGTGGGCTATAATGAGAATTTTGGTATCGATCCGATAGCAAGTAAGTACATTGGTACTGTAGTATCGCCAATTCCAATACTTTTTACTGTAAAAGGTCATTGTCAAATAATTTTGGAAATTTGCTTTTAATTAATTATGATTAAACACAGGTTGTATGCACATAAAATGTTTGTATGTACTGATAAATACGTCAATATAAAACAATGGAGCAGTATAAAAATAATGAAATACTTCCATTATTTTGTTCTACCACTGCACAGGTAATTAATTAGGAACAAAGGTCACTAGTTCAAAAAAATCTAAATAATTGTCATAGTCTTAATACGAGGTTGTTTGTCTGGACCCCCGATTGTGAGGCAGCTGGCAATTAAAAACCCTTTATCAGGGAAAACAAATAGAAAATAGTAGGGCTGTTATTCTTTGGGTGTCCCACGATTCGATTCAATATCGATTCTTGGGGTCACGATTCGATAATATATTCGATTCGATTCGAATCTCGATTCAAAAACAATATTTTTCCGATTCAAAACGAATCTGTATTCATTCTATGCATAGGATTTCAGCAAGATCTACCCCAGTCTGCTGACATGCTAGCAGAGTAGTAGATTTTTTTAAAAAAACTTTTATAATTGTAAAGGACAAAGTTTTATCAACTGATTGCAATAATGTAAATTAGTTTTAACTCTTAAATGACCCAGAAATATGACTTATTTTATCTTTGTGAAAACATTGGACACAGTGTGTTGTCAATCTTATGAGATGCGATGCAAGTGTAAGCCACTGTGACACTATTGTTCTTTTTTTTTTTTTTATAGATGTCTAATGATAATGTCAATGAGGGATTTGTAATCACTGCTCTGCTGAAATTATAACTAATATTGATGCTGTTGTTGATAATATTCATTTTTGTTTCACTACTTTTGGTTTGTTCTGTGTCGTGTTTGTGTCTCCTCTCAATTGCTCTGTTTATTGCAGTTCTGAGTGTTGCTGGGTCAGGTTTGGTTTTGGAATTAGATTGCATTGTTATGGTATTGCTGTGTATCGTTTTATTGGATTGATTAAAAAAAGATAATAATAATATATATATATATATATTTTTTTTTAAATATCGCTTTTTTGAAAATGAGAATCAATTCTGAATCGCAAAATGTATTCGATTCGATTCGTATTCAAATACATTTTTTCCCACACCCCTAGAAAATAGTGCAGCAGGGAATTGCACCGGAAGCATAGGGAAAACTAAAGCAGAGGGAGGGGGAGAATGTGGTAGGAGAACTGCAGACTCTGAGCCAAATCGAGTAATTTTCTGGGTGCATAATGTTAAGAAACTGCAAAAAAAGTATTGATCGTAACAAACTAGCAACAATCCAATAATGATGGCATCGACACTGTTGCTATTTGGATCAATACACCCAACCTTAACTCCAACAATACATTTATTGATTTGAGTTATTGCCTTGAATGTACTTAAATGTGTTGACAATTACAAATATAATAGTGCTATCTCTTCTATGTCAACATTTGCATTAGAAAATAGTTAATAATATCAATTATTATTTCAGGAAAATAAGGGCAATTCTTGTCTTCCTGCCATGCTGCAAAAGCACATCAGAGGGTAAAAAGCAGAGTGGTTTTACTCGTGTTTAGTCGTCCCACTTACAAGAGCAGATCCAGTGATATAAATAATTTGAACCATAAGGAAGCAAAAGAAAGTAGTCACCACAAGGTGAAATGTGATGCTAAGTGCAGGGGAGTAAAACATCTGATTCATCATTTTTTTACTTTCATGCATATTATTGGCACCTTCATCCAGGCTAGACTTGCCTATCGTACGGTGGAAGATGTGGAAATGGGGGGTGGCGATTTATTCGTATCAGAAACCACCATCTTCCTGTCTCGGGCCCCTTTCCAGGAGACGCTGCGGAGCCACCTCCATGGTGAACACTCGGTGAAGTCATGGAATGTTTGGGCCCCAAAGCTTGTAATTGCCTAATTGGATGGCCTCACTCGCTCAAATATTTCTTCTAGTCTCTCTTTTCCTATCTTGATCCATACATTAATGAAAAGGAAAACCAGAGGGCTGGTTCTGTGGCGTGTACACATGTGTGTCTGCACATGCACGCTAGCGATGGCTGGGAGCGAGCTTGACCGACAGTGATTTGCGGTTCTTTGATTTAAAGATGTTTTTTTCCACTTCCAACCTCAAGGCTCTCATGCCGGTGAGCCGGTCATGGCGGATGCAGCAGAGGAGGAGGGGGTTGCAGTTGTGTACTCCACTGATGATTTGTGTCTTGTCTGAGCGTCAGCTTTTCCGCACATTGAAGAGTCGTTAAAGTGAAATATGTGGAATAATGACAAGAAACACAGAAACTCATTACACAATAACAACAATGCTGTCACGCCACTGGGGTGTTTATGGCTTCCCATCATGCCTTGCAGCACTTGCGTTGCAAATAGTTGTTGAAGTTACAGGGTTTGAGTTAGTAGTAGTAGTTACCATATGTGTGTGTATGTGTATTTACTAGGGCTGTGAATCTTTGGGTGTCCCACGATTCGATTCAATATCGGTTCTTGGGTCACGATTCGATAATATATCGATTTTTTTCTATTCGATTCGATTCTCGATTCAAAAACGATATATTTCCAATTCAAAATTATTCTGTATTCATTCAATACTTAGGAATTCAGCAGGATCTACCCCAGTCTGCTGACATGCCAGCAGAGTAGTAGATTTAAAAAAAAAAAAAAGCTTTTATAATTGTAAAGGACAATGTTTTATCAACTGATTGCAATAATGTAAATTTGTTTTAACTATTAAATGAACCAAAAATATTTACTTATTTTATCTTTGTGAAAACGTTGGACACAGTGTGTTGTCAAGCTTATGAGATGTGATGCAAGTGTAAGCCACTCTGACACTATTGTTCTTTTTTTATTAGTTTTATAAATGTCTAATGATAATGTCAGTGAGGGATTTTTAATCACTGATATGCTGAAATTATAATTAACATTGATACAGTTGTTGATAATGGTCATTTTTGTTTCATTACTTTTGGTTTGTTCTGTGTCGTGTTTGTGTCTCCTCTCAATTGCTCTGTTTATTGCAGTTCTGAGTGTTGCTGGGTCAGGTTTGGTTTTGGAATTGGATTGCATTGTTATGGTATTGCTGTGTAGTGGTTTGTTGGATTGATAAAAAAAAAAATAAAAAAAATAAAAAATGAGAATCAATTGTGAATCGCACAATGTAAACGATTCGATTTGTATTCGAATCGATTTTTTCCCACACCCTTAGTATTTACTTACTTGTTACAGTACATGTTGTGTTATTATTCTTCTGTAACACAGTAGTTAATCGTGTGAATAGTAATCACATTTCTAACCCAACCTCTGTTTGACAGGCTTGTCCTCGCATTTCCCATTTCCTAACCTACTCATGTTGATCATAACATGTGGGATATATATTGATATTTTCCCAAAAATGCCTACATTTTCTGCTGTTCAAATAACTCACACTAGGTTGCCCCAAAGGGAATAAATGGCTTATGCTTAGGCCAGGGGTTGGCAACCCAAAATGTTGAAAGAGCCATATTGGACCAAAAATACAAAAAATTAATCGGTCTGGAGCCGAAAAAAATTAAAAGCAGTATATATTTTTTATAATGAAGGCAACACATGATTTAAGTGTCTATATTAGTTAAATTAGCCAACTATCAAAGTGACTTTAAAAGTCTTGTATAAGTCTTATAATGAAAGTAAGATTAGTTATATTAGACCTACTATCAAACTTACTTTAAAAGTGTTATATAAGTGTTATGTTTGTAATCATGTTTTGTTTAGTTATATTCTGTTGGGTTTTGGACTCTTTGTGCACTGTTTTTTTTCACCATGACAACCACCTGCCTCAATTGTTTTAACTCACGCACCCGTTGATAATCAAGTGACTATTATTTAAGCCGGTAGTTGCCAGGTAGTCGACCTGCCGACATTACTCTAATGACATCATTAATCTGTTGCTCTGCCCATGTTGGATCTTTTGTGTTTGTTCGGTCCATGCCATAGTTCTCGTCACACTAAGTCAGTGCTTCTTAACCAGGGTTCGATCGAACCCTAGGGGTTCGGTGAGTTGACTTCAAGGGTTCGGCGGAGATCAAGACACACCTGACTCTTCGTGTAAATACAAACTTCTCCCTGTTGACATATTACAGATACAGCAACAGCTGACTGATTTGCAGGTGTGTAATTTGTTGTGAGGTGATGTTCATGCACGGTTGATTTTGTGCACCAGTAAAAATAACATGGTCACACTTTAGTATGGGAAACATCTATCCATCCATCCATTTACTACCGCTTATTCCCTTTGGGGTCGCGGGGGGCGCTGGTGCATATTTCAGCTGCAATTGGGCGGAAGGCGGGGTACATATTCCCCATTAATTAGTTGCTTATTAACATGCAAATTAGTAACATAATGCCTCTTAACTAGTCATTAAGTACTAATTAATGCCTTATTCGGCATGGCCTTATTATAACCCTAACCCTCTAACCCTGACCCTGAACCTAACCAAATAACTCTAAATTGAGTCTTTATTACTTAGAGTATGTTCCCCTAGTGTCCAAATAACTGTAAATTAAGTATCTGTTACTTAGAATATGTTACCCTATACTAAAGTGTTACCAAAAACATACAACTTTGTCTTGAATTTGAAAAAAAAAAAAACATTTTATTTTTCACTAAAGAAGGGTTCGTTGAATGCGCATATGAAACTGGTGGGGTTCGGTACCTCCAATAAGGTTAAGAACCACTGCACTAAGTGTTTTTGTTTCATGTTCATAGTTCTGCCATAGTATTAATTTTGTTCCCTACATTAAGTTTTGTGCCTCCACTGTGAGCGCCCTTAGTAGTTAAAATTAAGATCATGTATTTACTTCAAGCCATGTCTGGTCCAGTTCGTTTGCATTCCAGGAAGACAATCCTCGCAGCAAGCTGCATCATAGTCCACAGTCTCACAATAATAGCCCAATATCAAATGACTATGTGTCGCAGGCTGAAGCAAATCTTCCTTGACAGAAATGTAATATTTATCCTACATATTTTTACAACTTTAGGAACCATTAGTTAAACAGAGGCTACTCAGAAGGTGAGGTAACTGGTGGAAATTACTGGCTTTTAATGGCCAAAAGTATAGATGTGTGGGTCCAAGTTAAAGGAAACGGGAGGCTGTCTTATTTTAACGTATAAAACAGTGGGCTTTCTAACAGTTGGGAAGGATTGTGTCATGTTTGTCCTTAATCTAAAAACATACTAAAATCATCAGTCAATCAATGTTTATTTATATAGCCCTAAATCACTAGTGTCTCAAAGGGCTGCACAAACCACAACGACATCCTAAAAAATAAAAATTCCCGCCACCTTTTTCCATTTTCAATCCTTTTTTAAAAAGTGTTCCAGTAAGCCACTTGGGCAGCACTAAAGAGCCGCAGGTTGCTGACCCCCGGCTTAGGTGGTTACACTCACCTCTTCAATGGTTTAGTGGCCACATGCGTGGACAGCACCTTTTAGCTCCTATTTCCAAAATTGTGTACACTACTGAATTGGGGTCTTATGGCCGCTTATGTGGACACTTATACTGCCATCTGGTGGTGTCAGAAGAGTATAACATACAATGGATTTTGGAAAAAAAAAGTTTAAGAATAAAAATTAACATGTCACTAAACATGAAGTACACGTCTGTGTACTTATGGACTAAGTGCATCATATCAAAATATGATTCTTATTTTTTATTCTAATTAGGGTCCAATAAGCCCAAATAACAAAGAGAAATAAAAAAAACATGTAAACAAACACAATTTTTTTTAACCACGCCCCCTGCCCCAACCACGCCCCCAAACACTCCTCCGCCCCACCCCCGAACACGCACCCACCTCCCGAAATCGGAGGTTTCAAGGTTGGCAAGTATGCCCCCGTGACTATATATACTATCACTTGTCTGTAAAATTGTTTATGAGTACACCTCTGCATAAAACTGTATCCTTAATAACATCAAAGAAAACCACACATCGGCCCTTCCACGTCTACCACGGGAGTCCCAGTGAGGCCAAGCGCTACATATGCTTTGTCATATTCTACAATGGCAAAAGATAGCATATTCCCCGAGGTCACACGCACTTCATGAGTCCTTTTACAAACGTTTATACTTGAAAAGGACTGATTTAAGGGGTCCTTTCAAGCATTAACGAGGCAGTACAATGTAAACACATTAGTAGGCAGCTGAAGGTCCAGCTGATTGGGGTCCTACAGGCAGTAACAAGGCAGTTGAATGTTTTATAACTGCTCAATGTAAACGCTATGCAAATACCCTTTTGACGCCATCATTCACTTTCAATTTAACTGGTGCATGCAAAAATTTTACGCTATCATTTTAATACATTTTGTACAATTAAACCTAAAAATCATGCATTTCGTTAGCACAGTAGGCGCTTCATTGCAAGTATGTAAACTGTTCAGGATGCTAACGTTTGCATGCCTATGTCATATCTAGATGTATGAAATAATATCATCGCAAATGAACATGTGGTATCTTTGTGTACCTAAGCTATATTGACTCTGATCATCTTTCATTGGCTCAAAAGTGCCACAATACATGAACTATTAAATACACCGAGCACAATATCAGCCTTTTTCAGTCTGGTTATTTAGTGCTCCTAAAGTAATACATTTAAGTTGTAGTTGAGTAGAAATATCTCGTATTTGCTTTTACAGACTTGCAGGGGTCAGCTTGAGCTCATAAGGGCCCTCTTTATAGTCTGCACTATAGATAATATCCACAGAGGGCCATTGTAAACTGTTCGTTTACAAGAATCTCAACATTGGTGCTTGTTTTTTTTGTGCTGAACCCGTACATGTGTCAGCTGGCAAAATGCTTGTGCCACTTAAGTGCTGAAGCGCTATGAAAGTCAGCAGAGCAGTTGACCCAGTGGGCCTGAGCGAGGGTCATACCAGAACAGGACGGAACATAAACATGGTGGTTTATTGCCTTATGGCAGGGACACTGTTGGCTAGAGTGGGGACGGCGTGGCGCGGGTGGAAGAGTGGCTGTGCCAGCAACCTGAGGGTTCCTCCTTCAATCCCCGCCTTCTACCACCCTAGTCATGTCCATTGTGTCCTTGAGCAAGAAACTTCACCCTTGCTCTTGATGGGTCCTGGTTAGCGCCTTGCATGGCAGGTCCAGCCCTCAGTGTGTGAATGTGTGTGTGAATGGGCGAATGTGGAAATAGTGTCAAAGTGCTTTGAGTTCCTTAAAAAGGTAAAAAAAAAAAAAGCGCTATAGTAGGCAAAAATTGTGCTTAAGTAAGACTACCGTTACGTTACAGTACTTTGACTCAAGTTAAAGTAAACTGTATTCATCCAAATAATTACTTTTAGTAAGAGTAAGTATTCCGCCATAAACTAGTACTGAGTAACTGGTGAGTAACGTCTGATTTAATTAGTATTTTTTTTAAGGTACTTGCACTTTGATCGTAATTGCTGTGTGTGAGTGTGTGCACATGAGACATACTTGCCAACCTTGAGACCTACGATTTTGGGAGGTGGGGGCGTGGTCGGGGGTGGGGCGGGACGTGGTGTGGGGCGTGGTTAAGAGGGGAGGAGTATATAGGGTGGTTGCCCACATATGTGTTCCTCTACAAGGTTCTCATAGTCATCATTGTCACCGACGTCCCACTGGGTGTGAGTTTTCCTTGCCCTTATGTGGGCCTACCGTGAATGTCGTTCGTTGTGGTTTGTGCAGCCCTTTGAGACACTATTGTTTTAGGGCTAAATAAATCAACATTGATTGATAGCTATAATTCACCAACTCAAGTATTTCATATATATATATATATATATATATATATATATATATATATATATATATATATATATATATCCATCCATCCATTTACTACTGCTTATTCCCTTTGGGGTCGTGGGGGGCGCTGGTGCCTATCTCTACAATCGCTACAATCGTGCGGAAGGCAGGATTCACCCTGCACAAGTCGCGACCATATCGCAGATATATACATACATATATATATATATATGAGAAAAATACTTGAATTTAAGTGTTCATTTATTTACACATATCCACACACATAACACTCATCTACTCATTGTTGAGTTAAGGGTTGAATTGTACATCCTTGTTCTATTCTCTGTCACTATTTTTCTAACCATGCTGAACACCCTCTCTGATGAGAGAGGATGTTCAGTGCTTTCATCAAATGCACTAGAGTCTGGAATCTTCCATCTCTCCCTAGCATGGCCCAAAACCGGTCAAACTTTGCTTCCTGAGGAAAATCTTCACTGCCAGGCAATTGGTAGTCCACTACTTCTTCCCTGAGGCTAGTAAGGTCTAATCGCAGATGCGGCTTGGAACTTACAAGCGTATTTCTTCATCTTACTCGTCGTCGGCGTCGCCATGGCTGTTTATTCCTCGTTCTTCTGCACTCTCTAAACGCCGTAGATGTATTCGTCACATATGCATGTACAGTAGATGGCAGTATTGTCCTGTTTAAAAGTGTCACAACATTGCTGTTTACGGCAGACAAACTGCTTTACGGTAGACGAAAACATTACTGCTGTTGTTGTGTGTTGTTACCATGCTGGGAGGACGTTAATGAAACTGCCTAACAAAAAACCCACATAAGAAACCGAGAACTCGCCCTAGATCATCTTACAGTTATAATGTCATTGGGCATGCTTGCTGTTTATATTGTTGGAAAACGGACGTGAAAACAGGCTGTCGACACGTCACTCAGGTCCGCATGGAGCTGGAGGCCATGCCCCCCTCTTCCTGAATTTTGGGAGATTTTTCGGAAGAAAATTTGTCCCGAGAGGTTTTCGGGACGGGCTCTGAAATTCGGGAGTCTCCCGGAAGATCCGGGAGGGTTGGCAAGTATGATGTGAGAGACACTACTACATCTTGTACTACAAAAGATACACTTATGATGTTATAACAGTTTTAATGTTAGCACATGCACAGCTAAAACATAAAAAAACATCTACAACTTTCCGCGACATGTTTTCTATACTTGTGTGAATACCCAAGCATTCACACATAAGAGATTCTAAACCAAAAAAAAGATCTATTCATCTTTATTCCGCCGCAAAAGTTTGGTGCGCTCCCCGTTCAATTATCAAAAATCATGAGATTCCTAGAAAAATGTTTTTAAAATATCCTAGATTACCCAGAATTCCTGGTTCATTTTTCCATTGAAAATGAATGGGCCAGTTTTCGAACTTGCATAACTTGAAATAATTCCAGGAATTCCCTTTTTTCCAAAGCTCTATTTTCACCTGTTACTGGAAAATGTTCACAGTCCACATTTTTCAACTGTTTTTGACAATTATACCTTCAAAACATTCTTCTTAATTGGGACAACAAAAGTTATGTATTTCTTTTTTTTTTTTTTTTTTTTTTAATAAAAATTCCCGGTTTACTCGAAAATCCAGGAATTCCAAAATACCAATTAAAATTCAAACTGTTATTACGGCAACATTTTTCAATCGTTTAAAAAATTCCAACAACAACCCATTCATATAATCTCGGACAATTGCCTAGATTTTTAAAGATTCACATTTCTCGGAATTCCCAAATTTCTAGGAAATTCCCATTCAAATGAATTCCTTTATCCATCCATTTTCTGCCGCTTATTCCCGTTCGGGGTCGCGGGGGGTGCTGGCGCCTATCTCAGCTACAATCGGGCGGAAGGCGGGGTACACCCTGGACAAGTCGCCACCTCATCGCAAGGCCAACACAGATAGACGGACAACATTCACACTCACATTCACACACTACGTCCAAATTCAAATGAATTGGCCCAAATTATCAAAATTTTGCGCAATTTTTTTACACAATTCCAAACTTTCAACCATCCATCCACCCACACTGCTCTTGACAAATGTCGAACGTAAAACATGTTTTCCCTCCCTCAAAATTCCCTGTTTTCCCGGAATTTCTAGTAATTTTCTCTCAATTGACAATGAATGGGTAATATACATTCGACTGCATATGCCACATTTCTCATCCGATTTGAACCACTCTAACATCCACACACTCCACTCACCCTGGACATTCAAGCAAGCTTGTACAAAACCCATAACCAGTGAAGTTGGCACGTTGTGTAATTCGTAAATAAAAACAGAATACAATGATTTGCGAATCCTTTTCAACTTATATTCAATTGAATAGACTGCAAAGACAAGATATTTAATGTTCGAACTGACAAACTTTTAATTTTTTTTGCAAATAATCATTAACTTAGAATTTAATAGCAGCAACACATTGCAAACAAATGTGCACAGGGGCATTTTTACCACTGTGTTACTTGGCCTTTCCTTTTAACAACACTCAGTATACGTTTGGGAACTGAGGGAGACCAATTTTTGAAGCTTTTCAGGCAGAATTATTTCCCATTCTTTCTTGATGTACAGTTTAAGTTGTTCAACAGTCCAGTATCTCTGTTGTGATAATTTAGGCTTCATATTGCGCAACACATTTTCAATGGGAGACAGGTCTGGACTACAGGCAGGTCAGTTTAGTATCCACACTCTTTTACTATTAAGCCACGCTGTTGTAACACGTGGCTCGGCATTGTCTTGCTGAAATAAGCGGGGGAGTATGTTGCTCCAAAACCTGTATGTACCTGATGCGCATGGAGTAGGGTGTGTTTTCCTCGTGCTACCGATACCACAACTTTTAAAACCCACTTATGTAATAGTTTAACTCTCTCACACGAAAGCGTTTTGCTTTGTTCTATGCTTATTAGTATTTTTTTGCTTTGCCATGCTTCCTAAAGGCTCTAAGACGGGAGAAAAACCTGAACATGCGACTGTAGCTCCTGCGGCTGCCAGCAACATTAGCAAAGAAGATTTAATAGCCTCGCTTTCTGAACTCAAGACGTCCATACTAACGGAGATTAAAAAATCATTTGACGAAGTAAATGGGAAACTCGACGGGCTCCAGGAGACAGTGAACACTCATGGCGAAAGCCTGAACTCCCTGGAGGACAATGCGGAGGCGTTTCATCAGCGCCTAGCTGAAGTGGAGGCTTGCTGTAAGAGCCTGCAAGCCGATAACACCAAGCTAAAGTCGAGGCTAACCGAGATGGAAGGAAGAAGCAGGAGGAGCAACGTTCATCTTATCGGGCTTCCTGAAGGGATTGAAGGTCCGCATCCCAGTGCATTCTTTGTTCAACTTTTCCAGGACGTTTTTGGACCGGATACTTTCTCGTCACCTCCGGAGTTGGACCGCGCACACCGCTGCTCAGCCCCCAACCCGGGACCCGGAGGCAAGTCCCGGCCAGTCATAGTGTGCTTTCACCAGTATTATAATAAGGAAGTGGTGATTCGAGAGGCAAGGAAGAGGGGCGATTTGAGCTTCAGGAACAACCCATTTAGCATCTACGAGGACTATAGCCCCGACGTGGTTAACCAAAGGAAGAAATACGCGGCGGTGATGTCGGAGCTTTATAAAATGGGACTCAAACCAGCACTGCTGTTCCCGTCGCGGCTCCGTATTACCAAGGCGGACGGCACCCGCACCGCGTTCAGCTCTGTGGCAGAAGCGGAGAAGTTTGCTGAGGACTCTAAAAACTCATGACTGGTTAGTTTTCATACCTTAATGTGATAATGCCTCAGTTTCAAGAGGTAAATATTGTTACGTGTTATACACAGACTGTTTTCTTTACTTCTGCCATATGTTTACTGTTTTGACAAGGGCATGCTTTAAAATTGTACTTTATGTTCGCGTTGAGAATATACAAAGTATTTTATTTTTATTATTGGTGGGTTTTATTTTACTTCTGAGGATGGGAGGATTTAGATGGGTAAACTAGTTATGGAAGGTGTGGTGCATGTTCCAGCAGCTAGCGTCACCTGGGGGTTGGGGGGGTGGGTACCTTGTTTCACTGTCTCTGTAGGCGGACAAAGTATTGGATAACAAAATGTTGTGTTGATCTTTTTCTCAGTCTAACCTTTTTACCTTTTGTTACACAACCAATGCATCTGTGCCTTTAATACATTATAAACATATTGTTAATGAGTATTTATTTTAACCTATCAATTTTTAATTCCACTAATGAATAGCTCGGTTAATGTAGTAACATGGAATGTTAAAGGCTTAAACCATCCAGTCAAGAGGAAGAAGGCCCTTACACACTTGAGGAATCTAAGTGCAGGAATAGCATTTATTCAAGAAACTCATCTAAAAAATTCAGATAATGCTCGGTTGAGATGTGGATGGGTGGGGCAGCTCTTTCATTCAACCTTTCAAGGTAAAGCGAGAGGTGTTGCAATACTGATAAATAAGAGTGTCTCGTTCACACCACCCGCAATTGTAGCTGACTCTAATGGACGATATGTTTTAGTAACTGGTAAACTTTATAATCGTAATGTTATTTTGGCCAACATATATGCTCCTAACTGTGATGACCCGCAATTTTTTTCTCATTCATTAATCAGCTCCCTTGTTTAAACTCCAATTTGCTGATCATGGGAGGGGATTTTAATTTTTGTTTGGACCCCAGGATGGATCGGTCATCTCTTAGGCCAGGATATGCAACACTTAAATCAGTTTCTTACATGCAGTCATTTCTTAACACATACGGCATCTCAGATATCTGGCGTTTCTTACACCCGAAAGACAAACAATACTCTTTCTTTTCCTGCGCCCATCAAACATATAGTAGAATAGATAATTTTTTTATTGATAATAAATTAATTACAGAGGTTCAGACATGTGAATATTACCCAATAGTAGTATCCGACCATGCTCCTCTTTTAATTAAATTTAATTTTCCTGACGTTAATATGCCCAGACGATTGTGGAGATTTAATCCTCTTCTGCTATCGGATGAAAACTTTCTGGAATTCATGTCTGACCAAATCTCTCTGTTTTTAGATATTAACATGATGCCAGATGTCTCCATGGCGACTGTCTGGGAGGCCCTTAAAGCATATCTCAGGGGCCAAATAATATAATTTACGGCCAAAAAAATTAAGGATTCAAAGTCAAAACAAGTGGAATTAGAAAAACAAATAGCTGATACAGATAAGGAACATTCACAAACTCCTTCTCCAGATTTGTACAAAGAACGTTTAAAACTAAAAACAGAATATGACATACTTACTTCGTACACTATTGAAAATCTGCTGTTAAAAAAATCGGAGTAACATTTATGAGCACGGTGACAAAGCAGGGGAGGTTCTGGCAATACAGCTTAAGGGGGCCAGGGCCAAGCAAGTAATTAAGGGGGTGAAATCGCAGGATGGCGAGATTGTCTCTGACCCGTTAGGAGTAAATGAGGCATTTCAAAGTTATTATTACAATCTTTATAGCTCGAATAATTCTTGTGACCCTTCCTTTACATCTAACTTCTTTAGAGATCTGCCTATTCCAACTTTGTCTCCAGATCAGGTCACGGCCTTGGACGCACCAATGCAGATGCAGGAGATTGTGGAGGCCATCAAATTATTACAACCCAGAAAATCACCGGGCCCTGATTGCCTGCCGAGTGAGTTTTACGCAGCATTCTCTAAACAATTAACACCTGTATATGCAGCGGTAAGCGTAGACTCGCTAAACAAAGGTACTCTCCCAGACACACTAAATCAAGCTTGTATAACGCTGCTCCCGAAAAAAGACAAAGATCCCCTAGATTGTGCTTCTTACAGGCCAATTTCACTCTTGAACTGTGATTACAAAATTTTGTCCAAGATATTAGCTCGCCGCCTGGAAAGCGTTTTGCCATATATTATATCCCCAGACCAGACCGGCTTTGTTAAAGACAGGCGATCTTTCTTTAATGTCCATCGGTTGTTTAATATTATATACAATCCATGTCAAACTGACTCTGAATGCCTTCTCTCCATGGACGCAGAGAAGGCATTTGACAGAGTGGAATGGGGTCACCTGTTTGAGACTCTGCGTAGGTTTGGGTTCGGTGATATATTCATTTCATGGGTCAGATTATTGTATGCTTGCCCTTCGGCAATGGTACTGACGAATAACCATTATTCAAAAACCTTCAGACTGCATCGTGGCACCCGTCAGGGATGTCCACTTAGCCCTCTTCTTTTTGCCATAGCTATTGATCCGCTAGCCATAGCAATAAGAAATAACCACTCTATGCATGGCATTACAAGGTTCGGCACAGAGCATACGTTGTCATTATACGCTGATGATCTGTTATTATTTGTGTCCAAAACTGAGACTACTATTCCCCTTATTCTGGACCTCCTCGCAAAATTTGGAGAAATCTCAGGATATAAACTGAACCCACAGAAGAGTGAAATACTGCCACTGAATATGACCACCAGAACACTACAAAATACCACAGTACCCTTTAAATTGGCCCTTAACAGCATTGTCTACCTTGGGATCACTGTAACAAGGAATGTTTGTGACCTCTTTAAAAATAACTTTAATACACTAAAACACAAAGTTCAACAGGACTTAAACAGCTGGTCATTTCTTCCACTCTCGTTGGTAGGGAGAGTGAATGTAGTCAAAATGGCGGTGTTACCCAAGTATTTATATCTCTTTCAGAACCTCCCTGTATTCATTTCCAATGCTTATTTTAAAAAACTAGACTCAATGATATCATCTTTTATCTGGAACAACAAGAAACCCCGTTTACGTAAAGAACACTTGCAGAAGCTAAAGCAGGATGGTGGCCTTGCACTCCCAAATTTTCGGAAATATTACTGGGCAACTAACTAATCTTTGTGGTCTATCCTTTTGGTCACATCATCACTCGGATTCTAGCGTACCAGCGTGGGTGGAAATGGAGAAACTTTCATGTAGCCCCTCGTCCCTGTCTGCTTTAATTGGTGCGGTAATTCCACTTCCTCCAAACACAAAACTCAATAATCCTATCGTTCATAACTCCATTAAAATATACACACAATTTAGAAAACATTTTGGACTCCAAGTTATGAGTCTCTCCAGCCCAATATCATCAAACACATTCTTTCCTTCATCATTGCTGGATACTACATTTAGGGTGTGGGAAAGGCAGGGGCTGAAAACGTTCCAAGATCTTTATATTGGAAATGTTTTTGCTTCCTTTAAACAATTATCTGTTAAATATAATTTACCACCCTCTCATTTTTTCAGATACTTACAAGTAAGGCACTTTGTGTCTGCCTCCATCCCGGGGTCCCCTGCCAACCCTCCTGATAATGTCATAGACGAGGTAATATCTTTTAACCCAACCAAAAAAAAAGCCATTTCCGTAATGTTACGCTTAGTATCTGGTTTGGGGTCTCCCTTCATGTCGGCTATCAAAGAGGCTTAGCAACACGATCTCAAAGTTCGTATTGCTGAAGCAGAATGGACTAAAGTTCTAAAACAAATTAATTCATCCTCCATGTGTGCGAGGCACGCTCTAATTCAGTTTAAAGTGGTACACAGAGCTCATATTTCTAAATCTAAGCTTTCCAAAATATACCCTGATATTGATCCAACATGTGATGAATGTAAAGCCGATGAAGCCACTTTAATACACATGCTGTGGACCTGTCCCAAAATAAAGAAATATTGGGAAGGTATATTTGAAGCACTCTCTTGTGTACTCGGGGTTAACATTACATTGAATCCTCTTTTGCTGCTTTTTGGGGTCACTGGGGATGGGTCAGGATTACCTGTCGGTGGTCAAAGGCTCATTGCCTTTTCAACCTTATTTGCGCGCCGCTTGATCCCCTTGAAATGGAAGGAAGCTGCCCCACCCACAGTTTCACACTGGGTAAAAGACGTTTTATATAAACTCAAACTAGAGAAAATTAGACTTGTGATGAGGGGTTCTGAAAGGAAGTTTTATCGGGTGTGGAGGTGCTTTCTGACCTTTTTTGACCAACCATCAACAAAGATAAAACAGTTATTTTTATTTTTTTAACAGTATTCTGGTTGGTTTACATACTGAAGGTCTACGTACAGTATATTTATGTTTTATGTCATTACTGTATAAGTGACAGTCTAAGCAAGGTTTATTTTTTTATTTTATTTAAAAAAAAAATATTTTTTTATATTTTTGTTTTTTTTGTGTTCCTTTCTGGGGTGGATGTTTGTTCTTTCTCTTCTATGTATAAGTATTGTTATTTTTATTTTAGCTTTATTTGATTTGATTTAATTTTTCTTTTGGAAAAAAAAAAAGTTTATTGCTGTTTTTCTGTTCTGGTCATCTCTGTTTAAACATTAATAAAAAAAAATCAAACACCAAAACCTGTATGTACATTTCAGCACTAATGGTGCCTTCACAGATGTGTAAGTTACCCATGCCTTGGGCACTAATACTCCCTCATACCATCACAGATGCAGGCTTTTGAACTTTGCGCTTACTACAGTCCAGATGTTTTTTTTCCTCTTTGTTCCAGAGGACACGGCGTCCACCGGTTTCCAAAAACAATTTGAAATGTCGACTCGTCAGACCTCAGAACACTTTTACACTTTGCATCAGTTCATCTTAGATAAGCTCGGGCCAAGTGAAGCCGGCGGCATTTCTTGCTTTGCATAGTAGAGTTTTAACTTGCACTTAAAGATGTAGCGACAAACTGTAGTTACTGGAAGTGGTTTTCTGAAGTGTTCCTGTGGTGATATCCTTTACACACTGATGTAGGTTTTTGATGCAATACCACCTGAGGGATCTAAGGTCACGGTCATTCAATGTTGGTTTTCGGCCTTGCAGTGATTTCTCCAGATTCTCTGAACCTTTTGATGATTTTACCGACCGTACATGGTGAAATCCCTAAATTGATTGCAGTATTTCATTGAAAAATGTTGTTCTTTAACTGTTGGACAATTTGCACATGCATTTGTTCACAAAGTGGTGACCCTTGCCCCATCCTTGTTTTTGAATGACTGAACATTTCATGGACTCTGCTTTTATACCAAATCAGAGCACCCACCTGTTCCCAATTAGCCTATTCACCTGTGGGATTTTCCAAATAAGTGTTTGATGAGCATTCCTTTTTTTACACTTGTGCCAGCTCTTTTGAAACATGTTGCAGTCATCAAATTCCAAATGAGCTAATGTTTGCAAAAAATAACAAAGTTTTCCAGTTTGAACGTTAAGTATCTTGTCTTTGCAGTCTATTCAATTGAATATAGGTTGAAAGGGATTTGCAAGTCATTGTATTCCGTTTTTATTTGCCATTTTCACAATGGGCCAACTTCACAGGTGTTGGGTTTTGTGTTTGTATTTGTGTTCGACTTTCTCTTCTACTGTTAATAGCATTATTTAGGGTTGGGTCCTAAATTACGTTTGCAAAATGTTTCTCAGCAGACACGGTATGGGCCAGTATTTATAAAAATAATATGAATATAATTACAATAATACAAATACTAATTATAGTTTAATCAAAATCAATAATAAGAATGGGTGGTATTGTTCACCTACATTGGGATTTGAGCCCTGGTCCCTTAAGTGCCCATTGAGCATTCCTATCCAACAACTTGCAATGTATTTTCTTCATCACGGAGCTTTTTATTTGCATATTTTTCTTATTAAGGTGACTTTTGGCGGGCCAGTGACAGGCTTTTGGGACTCATGATTGTAAACTACTGCAAATATTTTACGGCATCATAAAGTTATTATTGATTTGCTGCTACTGGGCTGGATAAGTCTTAGATGATCCCCTGGGGATATTGGACGTATTTGCCTGATAGACAACAAAGCAACACATCCGCTGAGTTAAACTTCTGAGCAGATGCGCGCACACCGGATTTCCTTTTTGTCCTAAATCTTTGCTGTCCTTGTCAGCGTGCAGGAGATTTATTTATTTGTTAAATGAAATACCTGCTGTATGCAGAGTGGGACGTTTCCTTGAGCTTGTATGTCTTCATTTCACAGGATAATAGATGGGATCGTCCATCTCCTTCACTAGGGATGCATGGTTTTAGAAAAGGCGAAACATATTTTATAGCATGAAAATGTATTAATTAATGTCTTTTGGGGGTATGAATCCAACCGTTAGACGTGTAATGATGGGTTCCATGAAGGAATGGAATGGACCATACTCTCATTTCTGCAGAGCAGTAGCGATGAAAAAACTGGCTTCAGAGTAAAAGCAGATGTAAAGGCCTCATTCTGCAGACGGACATTTTTGAAGGATCAAAGCCAAGTCAACATTATTACTGATATAAAAGTGTCACAATCTAATGCCAAAACTTTTGGACTAAACTGGGGTCGTCTTAGAGGCAAATCTATTTTCATCAACGACCAAACTATATCCCAAACTGTGCGACTCTTCTGCTAACACCAATATAATATAATAGTGTGGTTTGGAGCTTTTGGGCCTGTTAAAAAACCCTCAACCAAACGAAACAAAACAAGAAGCAATAGGCCCTTTTCCAACGCAGTAACTTTTTCAGGAACTTCCCCTCTCACCCGGGTAAATAAAGTTCCCCCTTTGTTTCGAACCAAAAACTACCTGGGTAGATTTAGTTTCTCAGGAACCTTTCGGAGTTTTTCCTAGCTCAGTGGGACTTTTCCAAGCAACTAGGAACCTTTTCAGGGGTGGGCTGTTCTGTAAAACCTATTCTGCAAACACACGACCACCATTGGAATATACGGGGTGACTTGTTTATTTTTCATTTCTGGTGTATTTCTATTACAACAAACAATGGACAGATTTGTATATTTAATTTTAAGGATGGGTACCAATGTGTGTGTTCATTTGGTCAACAAATAAAACCCGAATCCACGTACTCCTTTCTTTTTTCCATCTGGAAAATATGTACTGGGGGTCCATGGAGGCAATTAAGTTAAAAACAAATGAGCAGAATAGGGTGGGGTAAAAATAAAAGACCAACACATTTTTTTTTCAAAAGTAATAAACTACCAAACCCATCACCAGGTAGGTTGGCATGTTGTGTTATTTGTAAATAAAAACAGAGTACAATCATTTGAAAATCCTTTTCAACGTAAATTCAATTGAACGGACTGCAAAGACAAGATATTTAATGTTTGAACTGGAAAACTAAAATTTTTGGGGAAATAATCATTTACTTAGAATATAATAGCAGCAATACATTGCAAAAAAGTTGGCACAGGGGCATTTATACCACTGTGTTACCCAGCCTTTCCTTTTTAACATCACTCAGTAAACATTTGGGAACAGAGGAGACCATTTTTTGTAAGCTTTTCATGTGGAATTCTTTCCCATTCTTGCTTGATGTACAGCTTAAGTTGAGCAACAGGACGAGGTCTTTGTTGTGGTATTTTAGGCTTCATATTGCGTCATAGATTTTCAATGGGAGACAAGTCTGAACTACAGGCAGGTCAGTCTTGTACCCGCACCCCTTTACTACGAAGCCACGCTGTTGTAACGTGTGGCTTGGCATTGTGTATAAAATAAGTAGGGGCGTCCATGATAACGTTGTTTAATTGGTAACCTATACAGCGTTTTCTATTTGGGATGGTTGGGTTTTTGTCTTAAAACATTGATGGGATGCAAGAGTACTAAGAGCATGTCCGTTTGAGGGCAAGCAAGTACTCGCCACTCAAAATTGCTAATCCAAACAGACGTGATGTCACGCACAACCCACGTACCGAAACATGGCAACGCTGGACCGTACTTGAATCGGTGCCCAGTAATACTCGCTGGTTTCAGTTGGTGCCAAAAACGTACCGGATTCGGTCCCCATCCCTTCTGTCAAAGCATGATCATAACGTAAGACATTTTCCATCCATCCGTTTTCTACCGCTTATTCCCTTTTGGGGTCGCAGGGGGCGATGGCGCCTATCTCAGCTACGATCGGGCGGAAGAAAAGCCCATCTGTTTGAACTACATTAACAGAATAAAAATGTGAGACATTTTTATTCTGTTAATGTAGTTAAACCAGATGCACTGCGTAGTGCTTTTATTTTGAAGACGGAAAAGTGTGTGATTGTTTTGAGAACGTTTTTTGACATGTTTGCAATAAAAAAAGTCTCCTTTCTACTTCCTGCTGACCGTCTTTCATTTCTTTTATGTCATCTTACTTACTAAATCAGTCACAACAACTAAATGTTATGTTGTAACTGCACCTTAATCGTTCTCTGAACGCGGAAGTAAAGCACCACCCACCTCTTTCGACGCGCGCAGCAGGTGTTTGCTGGAAGGATGTTGTCTCTTTTCACGGCAAAAAAAGTCCTTTCTTGTCGGGAGAACAACTTGCCATGGCTTTGAACCTGATATTTCCATAAGGTAGCCTTTCTTTTATCCATTTGTGCTCTTTTGTGGCTCATCAGTAGCAAGTGAACTGCAGCCAAGTCCCCCCGCTACAGCACAGCTGGAGGGTCAAAAAATGAAGCGTTCGTGTTATCAAAAAAATGTGTACCCGTTATTGAAATTTTTAGTTCACGTATTAACTTTGACAGCCCTAATAACTGCTTGCTTTCTGCTGTAATGCACACTTCCTAAGTTAAAGTTAAGTTAAAGTACCAATGATTGTCACACACACACTAGGTGTGGCGAAATTTGTCCTCTGTATTTGACCCATACCCTTGTTCACCCCCTGGGAGGTGAGGGGAGCAGTCGGCAGCAACGGTGCTGCGCCCGGGAATCATTTGTGATGATTTAAACTTCAATTCCAACCCTTGATGCTGAATGCCAAGCATGGAGGTAATGGGTCCCATTTTTATAGTCTTTGGTATGACTCGGCCGGGGTTTGAACTCCCAACCTACCGATCTCAGGGCGGACACTCTAACCACTAGGCCATTGAGTAGGTTCCTAAACCTTACTAAGCACTTATTTTTTCTGTTTTTTCTAGCTAGGTCAGCGGTTTGCTTAGCTATTAGCGTGCCTGCTCCTGCTTGCGCTTGGTGTTTAAAATGTTGAGCCTTGTCCTAATACTTGACAATGACACTTGATAATTATGATTTTAATAATGCAGTTTATTTGCTGCAATAGAGGTGATTATTATTAACTTTGGGAAGTGGCTGCACACTGTATGGAAATACCTATTTAGCTGCGAGCTTGTCAGCAGGAGGACTATTGCTGCATTCCATTTACCTTGGAAGTCGGAGCTGGTAATAACGTCACAGCCGAGTTATGAGCGTTCCAGTTACAAGGTCAGAAATGAAGATGGCCACATCCACGAGAACTATTTGTGTGCTTGTCTTATCAGAATATAAACAACATTTGGAAAAACATGCACTCCTTCTGCGAACTTCAAACACGGTGGATGAAGAGGAAACACAGCTATTGCTAGCGTTGTAGAATGTATAAAACAGCTAAAATTTAAATTAAACTACTGTAACGTGACCAGATATAAATGTCCAACAATATATTATGCATAGCTGATTCAGTATGACAAAAAGTGTCAGAAGTACTAATAATGACTACTACAGAAGCTTCTATTATTGTTTACACTCAGAGCAGCCACCATTGAAGCCACCTCGAGGGTGGTAACTCTCCGACTTTGATTATGAAATCCTACCTCGAGGGAGGGGGGGATCACATAGTTTAAAAAAAAATCTGCCGATACTGATCATTGGCCGATCGATCGGCACTGTTATGATCGGTTGCCCGGATCATCAATCAATGTTTATTTATATAGCCCTAAATCAGAAATGTCTCAAAGGACTGTACAAACCATTACGACTACGACATCCTCGGAAGAACCCACAAAAGGGCAAGGAAAACTCACACCCAGTGGGCAGGGAGAATTCACATCCAGTGGGACGCCAGTGACAATGCTGACTATGAGAAACCTTGGAGAGGACCTCAGAAGTGGGCAACCCCCCCTCCCTAGGGGACC
The DNA here is from genome assembly GCF_033978795.1 of Nerophis ophidion. NCBI lineage: Eukaryota > Metazoa > Chordata > Actinopteri > Syngnathiformes > Syngnathidae > Nerophis > Nerophis ophidion. The sequence goes on from NC_084613.1 coordinate 50,621,087, forward strand.
TAAAGCAATGGTTGTCGAGCGGGTCTAACATGATACTGTGAAAGTTCAATCCATAGTGGCTCCAACACAGCCGCAAGAGTTCAGTTCAAAGCGGATACAAGACAGCAGCGAGAGTCCCGTCCACAGGAAACCATCTCAAGCGGAGGCGGATCAGCAGCGTAGAGATGTCCCCAACCGATACAGGCGAGCGGTCCATCCTGGGTCTCGACTCTGGACAGCCAGTACTTCATCCATGGTCATCGGACCGGACCCCCTCCACAAGGGAGGGGGGGACATAGGAAAAAAAAGAAAATAAGCGGCAGATCAACTGGTCTAAAAGGGAGGTCTATTTAAAGGCTAGAGTATACAGATGAGTTTTAAGGTGAGACTTAAATGCTTCTACTGAGGTAGCATCTCGAACTGTTACCGGGAAGGCATTCCAGAGTACTGGAGCCCGAACGGAAAACGCTCTATAGCCCGCAGACTTTTTTTGGGCTTTAGGAATCACTAATAAGCCGGAGTCTTTTGAATTCAGATTTCTTGCCAGGACATATGGTACAATACAATCGGCAAGATAGGATGGAGCTAGACCGTGTAGTATTTTATACGTATGTTATAAAACCTTAAAGTCACATCTTAAGTGCACAGGAAGCCAGTGCAGGTGAGCCAGTACGGGCGTAATATGATCAAACTTTCTTGTTCTTGTCAAAAGTCTAGCAGCCGCATTTTGTACCAACTGTAATGTTAGTTTGACTTCCCCAGTTCGGTTTTCAGCAGCCCTGGGTTTGTGTTTAGTTGCCATAACTGCAGATTAGGTCCACCTGCCTCTGATTAGTGTCCCAGACCCTCACCTGCTCCTGGCCACTAATCAGAGAGCTACTTATTCTCGTTTCTCGCCACAATCAGTCTGGTTTCCTTGTTTCCATTACGCAACAGTCACAACGTTTTCTACTTGTTACATGCAACCCGTACATTAAGTATTTTTGTACGATCTTTGATTCCTATCCCTGTGCTAAGCTTCGCCATAGCTCCCACGCTATCGGCACGTTTTTCGGTCTTCAGTATTTTTGCATGACGTTATGGACAAAAAATCATTGTCTCACCTGCACGTCGCTTCCGGAGTTCCTACTGCATCTTGGGAGAACGACCTCCGCAGTAAAATGCAACCACGTCATTACAGGCAGATCCCTAGTTCCAATTACAGTTATCCACCGACTACTCAAAAACTAATATTATGGGATATACAGTGTACTTGCCCGTTTAATTTTCAGGAGCAAAAGATCCACAAAGAGAACTGGTTTTGCGACATTTCGGTCATCTGGAACCTATGGGTTATTTTAATTATTCATTCATTTCCATATTGAGGTCTAAAGTGCTTAAATAAAAACACCCAATATAAACACAACTTGATGCAGGTCAAACATTTTTTGGGGTTGTGTTAGAATGGTTATTCTCACACACTTTCTCCTAAACAAAACCCTTTTGAGAATCTTCTCCCCTTGGATGAACATCCCAATAAATGTATGTTCCCCATCAGCTCACACAGTTAGAAACAATCTGGAAACTAGCAATCGCTTGGGAAATCAACTCTTTGTCCTGCCCTGCTAATTCAGTTCCGCCCTTCCGGATTCCATCTTATCGCATTCAATTGGAACCCAGTGGACCCATCATTTGTTTTCCCAAGAAATCCTTCCTACTTGCACCCTATGGCATGGAAGTCATCCCCCTTCCAAGTGATGCAGGACAATCAGCTGCTCTGAGTAATGTGAGAAAGTTCTTTTGCTACAGCTTGTTACTGAATCTAATTTAGAGTGAGTAATAACTCCTGCTTATCTCCAAATGTGAGCCTAATGTGATAATGAGACTCACAGCCAGTCGTTTTCCTGTTTTCTTGACAAAAAGTAGCAGAAGAAGGAGTCATGACATGACATCATTCCAACTAAACGTGCTCTCCCTCAGTTAACGATCTTTGCTTCTGCAGAGTGACATCATCCTAAAGCAACACGGTCAGCAAATGGAAGTTGCTGACAGCAATAGTGCAGTTGAGACGGTTGCACAACTAAAAGTGATAAACTCAGCCGTCCACGTGAAGTCGTGTAAGTATCTTTCTCTCCACGCACGTATGAAAACGTTGACAGACGTAAAGCTGGCAGTTTTGAGTCCCTGCCAGCTATGCAGCACGCCGCTCCTGCCTTTTCCACTGCATGATTCCTTTCCAAGCCCTCCATGCAAATTCAGCTCTCGAGCCTTCATTTTCCGCTCATTAAAAACAGGCCCCTCGAGCCTGGTTCAGCACGACAAATCTTTTCTCTCATCATATTTCTCCTACTTAAAACAATACAACAGACTGTCGACTCAGCACTTCCTGGCCTCTCTTACGTTTATTGAGGGAGTGTGTCTGCATGGCGAGGCTGTTTTATCGACTGCTGGGGAAAAGGCATGCATGATGTGAGGGCTGAAGTATGCTCAGGCACACGCGCTCAGAGAGATTACAATGTGAGAGGGAAATTAGGCTGGTTTTCGGAAAAATGTTTTCCTTCTCCTCACTTCAACCCGTTTACCTTTTTCTGTCTGGCAATAAAACCGAGTCATTCTGCAGGAAGTTTAGCGAATATAACATTGGTGTGAAACACATGTATGTTTGTGTAGAAATAATCACCATCCATTGGGGTGTCTGTAATCTTTATTTAAAAGCATGACGTCATATTGCTTTAAGTCATCCTCATAAGCACCAGGTCAGAGCTAACTCTCCTACACTTGTCTATCATAAACTGACCTACTTTTAACAGATTTCTACCATTTATTTAAATGACCTCAGACCTTCACATCTGGTGATAAAAGTTTGTTTTATTGCTCTGTTTTGTGACGGAGAGTCTCCACAATGATAGCATACATATGGATTCTGACCTTATTTATCCATGCATCTATTTTCTATGGCACCTATCTTCAAAAGGACATATTTCAGCTGACTTTGAGTGAGAGGGGGGATACACCCTAGACTGGTCACCGGCCAATCGATCTTATTTCTGAATTAATTAATATATCTTGTATGTACAGTAATCCCGGTATTCTCATTTTTATATACTAGACCAGTGGTTCTCAAATGGGGGTACGCGTACCCCTGGGGGTACTTGAAGGTATGCCAAGGGGTACGTTAGGTTTTTAAAAAAATATTCTAAAAATAGCAACAATTCAGAAATCCTTCATAAATATATTTATTGAATAATACTTCAAGAAAATATGAATGTAAGTTCATAAACTGTCAAAAGAAATGTAACAATGCAATATTCAGTGTTGACAGATAGATTTTTTGTGGACATGTTCCATAAATATTGTTTACCGGTATGTTTAAAATATTATTTTTTGTGAAGAAATGTTTAGAATTAAGTTCATGAAACCAGATGGATCTCTATTACAATCCCCAAAGAGGGCACTTTAAGTTGATGATTACTTCTATGTGCACAAATCTTTATTTATACTTTAATCACTTGTTTATTTTTCAAGAAGTTTTTAGTTATTTTTACATCTTTTTTTCCAAATTGTTCAAGAAAAAACACTACAAATGAGCAATATTTTGCACTGTTATACAATTTAATGAATCAGAGACTGATGACATAGTGCTGTATTTTACTTCTTCATCTCTTTTTTCAACCAAAAATGCTTTGCTCTGATTAGGAGGTACATGAATTAAAAAATGTTCGCAGGGGGTACATCACTGAAAAAAGGTTGAGAACCACTGTACTAGACTACAGTTGTCCTGTCCTGTCTTGCTTTCGTTGTATTGATTCCTTAGGTAAGTGTTTAGTTTCCGTATGTTTGTGATGGAGTTTCTGTTTTCAGGGCGCCTTGGTTACGTTTGTTTGGAGCCTTGATTTTACCTACCTGCTTCTGATTAGCAATCAGGAAACTCACTTGCCTCTAATCGGAGAGCTTTATATGCGAGTGTCACCCTACCCTTTCTGGCTGGTCAATTGTTCGCTATACATGACAGTTAGGGTTGTTATAAGCTAAATCCCACAATTGACTTTGGGGGCGGTTTAGCTCGGTTGGTAGAGTGGCCGTGCCAGCACCTTGAGAGTTGCAGGTTTGAATCCTGCTTCCGCCATCCTAGTCACTGCCATTGTGTCCTTGGGAAAGACACTTTACCCACCTGCTTCCAGTGCCACCCACACTGGTTTGAATGTAACTTAGATATTGGGTTTCACTATGTAAAGCGCTTTGAGTCACTAGAGAAAAAGCGCTATATAAATATAATTCACTTCATTTTTCATGTGTTTTTTATGCTCATACAGTTCCGTTTTTGCCGTAACACTTACGTGTGCTTCCCAGCTGCGCGTTTCTAAGTTTTGGTGTCTTGTTGATGGAATCAAATGCAGATCTTCCCTGCAAGCTGCCTGCTGTTCTCCACACCACTTAGAATCACTGCAAATGCAACAATTGTGGCTAACCAGATCAAGCATGTTCATATTGTCCATTTTTCTTCAATTGAAATTACACATTTAACACATCCATCCATCCATCCATTTTCTACAGCTTATTCTCTTTTGGGGTCGCGGGGGGCGCTGGCGCCTATCTCAGCTACAATTGGGCGGAAGGCGTCGTACACCCTGGACAAGTCGCTACCTCATCGCAGGGCCAATACAGATAGACAAACAACATTCACACTCGCATTCACACACTAGGAATTAAGACAGTGATTTGCTAAACTTGTGGTTAACATAAGCCCTATTGTGCTGTTTTGTGGTGCTTCCTTGGGTTTTTAAAAGCAATTCTTGGTTGCGTGGAAAATGGGACCATTGTTGTTTTTCTCTATTCCACCAAATTTTTGCCATTTGCTCGGTCAACTCTCTCAAAATGAATATAAATGAACTTAATCTGTGCTTGGCTCTGCCAAAGCAGCACAATTTTACTGTGTAACATGAATGTTAAAAAGGATAATAAAAATAAATGTATAAAACACATTATGAATGAATTAATTAATTAATTTTTTCCGGCAGACAGACATATATAGCAACACTTCATCACTATTTGTAATTTGACGGACATGCAACGGCACCCACCGAAAAGGAATACGGGGGAAAAAAAAGCAAGAATGCTTATCCATGTCCACCCTCTAATTGACAATCAATGTATATGTTGGTTATAAAGTCCAAGTTTCAACAGCAGATCTGATGGATACATGACCATTTCATAACAAGTATATCATATCATAATGGATGATAATGACAAGTCGGCATACATACACCAATACGAATGATTTTGTTTGATTCATTGATTATATTTTTTTTATTTTGGTTTCCCTTTTTTTTTTTGTTTTTTTGTTGGTTTCTTAGTCCACAAGATGTCCAATTAATGTTTCTTCTTGTGTTATTAAGTGCAGATTCATGAACCAATTCTTCCATGTCGTCATGTATGTCCACATGATGGCCCAATTTAAGTCTAATTATAATCAATTTTGAGTTTTGAGGTTTGAGTGGCCCCTGTAGAATAAACTGTACATTTCCATGAGAGGAAGTGAATCTTCTGTGGAACAATAAGAAATTACTGTACATTAATTATTCCTCGTCTTCCTCTTCATCCTCCATAGCTTTTGCTCCAGCAGACTTTTTGAATTCCGCACGCATTAAGGCCATTTCATCCTTGGTCTCTGCGACATCATTTTTCTGATTGCAATCAGGACTTCCCTGTTGCCCACATATGCGGTCCTCTTCAAGGTGTCTCATCGGCTACTGTATAGGCTACACTATTCACTGTCACCGACGTCCCACTGGGGTAAGTTTTTCCTTTCCCTTATGTGGGCTCTGTACCGAGGATGTCGTTGCGGTTTGTGCGGCCTTTTGAGGCACTTTTAATTTAGAGCTATATAGATAAACATTGATTGATTGATTGATTAACCCCCAACACTTTGTGTTCATTTACTCTATTTATAGACGTCGTGCTAACTTCTATGTGTATGTTTTTTCCATTCCCCTTCTCCCGAAGAGGATATAGTTGTTTTTTTAGAGATTTAGTGATAATTTATTTATTAAAAACCACAAATGAATTTCTGACATTTTGAATTAAATAATTTCCAGAACAGAGAATGTTGGTGTCGTCCGCGAACATCACAAATTTTAGGACGTCAGATACTTTGACTACATCATTGATATATAATGTGAAAAGTTTTGGTCCCAAAACTGACCCCTGAAGGACCCTACAAGTGATGCAAGTGGTCTGTTCATCTGTTATTTCCCATCTGTACAAATTGCGTTCCGTTCGAGAGATAACTTTATATCCATTTTAAAGAGGTCTCTCTAACCCCATATGTCTGCAGTTTGTCAATTAGAATACTGTGGTTTAATGTATCAAAGGCTTTTTTAGGTCAATAAAAATGGCAATAGCATAGAGTTGGTTGTCTAGTGCATCTTTGATAGATTCAATGATGTCAATTAAAGCCATTCTTGTGGAATGTTTTTTACTAAAACCATATTGGCTATTACACAAAAGTGTGTTTATCAATGAATTTTTGTAATCTGGTCTGGAAAAGCATTGGGGTAGTAATGAAATCGGACGGTAATTTGAAAACAAATGTTTATCAGCGTTTTTGTACAGAGGAAGCACTTTTGCCTTCTTCATTTTATCAGGAAAAACATCATTTGAAAATGATAAACTACAGACATATGTCAGTGCTGGCACTGGAGCCGTGGAAATGTTTTTTAACAGTCTCATTGAAAAACCATCTCCATCACTGCAGGCTTTTGGTGAGAACTCTGAATAGAGAAGCCACTTCATGCTGTGACACTGGTGTCAGGAACATGTGCTTCTGTCATGTTGCTGGTGCCGGTGCACATGCGAGGGAGGAATGTTTCGAGCCCACCTGCACAAAATACGTATTACATCCGCTCCTTATTTTCAGAATCCGCTCCTTATTTTCCTCCTTCACCCAGTATATCTCGAAGTGAGTTGGAAATGATCTTGTCGTGGCCCTACCAGCAACCTTGTTTAAAATTTTCCACAGGCTCTTAATACATTTCAGGTTATCTGTCAATAGCTTATCATACTAGCCCTTTTTCTGTTTTCTGATTAAATAAGTCACTTTATTTCTGTAGTATTTATATGTGTCATACGTTTGCTCATTTCTGGCCTTTAAAAAGTTTTTATATAATTTATTATTTTTTTCTGCATGCATTACGCAACGCTTTTGTCATCCAAGACTTTTTATCTTCGTGTTTTTTACTTCTGTACAAAGTATTGATTACCAGATAGTGCATGTCGTATGATTCAATTATTGTGTTAAGGAATAGCTCATATGCGGAGTTGGTTTCTGATTCACTGAATACACTATTCAGTTCGGTATTTGTCTATCAAGTCACTTTCAAAGGCCATGGTGCTCCTTTCATTGCAGAGTCTTCTAATGTTTTTTTGTTTCTGGTTTTTGAAGTGTGCAATAATCCAAACTACAAACAATTAATATCGGAAGCTGTTTAGATGTATCAGTTACCATAAGATCGCTAGTTATTTCATTGTCTAGTATGTTGGTAAAAATATTGTCAATTAGAGTTGGGCTCTGCTTTGTGATTCTACTAGGGCGTGTGATAAGACGTTGCAAGCCATAGGCATACATAGAGTTAACAAAGTCCTCATTCTGGCTGTTGTCATTGTGGTTTAACAGATCAATATTAAAATCACCAAATAGAAATACATTTATTTGTTTCATTTATACGATTATCTCCCCCAGGCAATTTCCAAATATATCAATGATTGAATTTAGAGCTCTGTAAACACAGCATACAGATGTTTTTTTTCCTTTCAGTCCTGAGATTTGAATTGTTACACACTCCATCACATCATCAACCACTTTCGACATATTTTCCAGAATCTTGAAATTATTGTTTGAATCAATAAACAACGCATCTCCACCCCCAAATTTGTTAATTCTGTTTTTGCATACAAAGTTGTAATCTTCAAGGTGGAAGCCCATACCTTTCTGCTTATTAATCCAGGTTTTCTGACAATTATGTTGAAGGGCTTGTCAAATGATGAAAGCTAGTCCTGTATTTGATCAACGTTAGCATATAGGCTCCTGGTGTTAAACTTAATTATTGAAAGATTTCCTTTGAGGTGAATGTTGTTGTTGAATTTACCCTCTGTGTAATATCCATAGTCGTTTAACTCGTTATAATAGAAATTATATTCCGGGTCAACTTCTTCATTTGGGTCTTCATATCCTTGATGCAGATCAGATAATATACTTATTTTTCCGTAGACAGTAATCAGGTTGTCGAATTCATTCCTATTTATTCGTGAACAATCAGGTTAAACTGAGTTCATTGAGCTGTCTTATTCCATAGGTATCTATCTACCTATTTGTAGTCATACTTTTCCAGTTCCTCCAGTGCCCTGATCAGCACCGGTCTGATGGTATCTGCTCCATTTGGTTTGATGTAGACTTTGAAGTTAACCATCCAAGTGTTTTGAATCCTCTTATTTTTCTTCAGCTGGCGAGCCTTCAAGCGATTGTTGCATTCTTCTTGGTGAGATTTTAGTCTACATACACTGGAGCATTTCAGTTTGGTGCATTGCCTCAGCAGAGCAATTTTGTATTTCTTGTTTGTGAAGGGCAGCACCACTGCACGGGTGTCATTGTCACGTCTCCATGCCTTTCTTTTTTGGGAAGCAAATAGCAGGTATCCACTTTTCCAGAATCCATCTTGATGCCTTGTCATCAAAGCACATGTAGACTAGTTGGGCAAACTCCCATGCAACCTCAAGGACCCTGTGGATAGTATAGAGCTTGTCCACAGTTCCGCGACCAGGACGAAAACCACACTGTTCCTCCTGAATCCAATTTTCGACTATCCGGCGTAGCCTCCTCGCCAGTACACCTGAATAGACCTTACCGGGAAGGCTCAGGAGTGTGATCCCACGATAGTTGGAACACATCCTCCGGTTCCCTTCTTAAAGAGAGAAACCACCACCCCGGTCTGCCAATCCAGAGATATCGCCCCCGATGTCCATGCGGTATTGCAGAGTCTTGTCAACCAAAACAGCCCCACAGCATCCACAGCCTTAAGGAACTCTGGCCGGATCTAATCCACCCCCGGGGCCTTACCACCAAGGAGCTTTTTAACTACCTCGGCAACCTCAGTCCCAGAAATAGGAGAGCCCACCACAAATTCCCCAGGCACTGCTTTCTCATAGGAAGACGTGTTGGTAGGACTGAGGAGGTCTTCGAAGTATTCCCTCCACCGACCCACAACACCTGCTGTCGAGGTCAGCAGAACACCATCCCCACCGTACATGGTGTTGACATTGCACTGCTTCCCCTGATAGACGGCATCCCTCACCGCTGGTATCCACCAGAAGGTTCTAGGATTACCACCACGACAGGGGGCAACACTGCTAGCAACACCAGAGTGAAAGAGAGTCCAGCCCCTCTCGAGACAACTAGTTCCAGAGCCTTTGCTGTGCGTCGAAGCTATATCTAGCCGGAACTTCTCCACCTCGCGCACTAGCTCAGGCTCCTTCGCCCCCAGCGAGGTGACGTTCCACGTTTCAAGAGCTAGCTTAGGTAGCCAAGGATCGGACCGCCAAGTGCCCTGCCTTCGGCTGCTCCCCAGCTCACATTGTACTCGACTTTTATGGCCCCTTCTATAGGTGGTGAACCCATTGGAGGGGGGACCCAAGTTGCCTCTTCGGGCTCTGCCCGGCCGGGCCCCATGGGGACAGGCCCGGCCACCAGGCATTCGCCATCGTGCCCCATCTCCGGGCCTGTCTCCAGAGGGGGGCCCCGGTGACCCGCGTCCGCGCTAGTGAAATATGAGTCCTTTGTTTGTATTTTTCATAGAAGTCTTTGAGCTGCTCTTTGTCTGATCACTCACCTAGGACCAGTTTGTCTTGGGAGCTCCTAGGATTATTGGGACACACAGACTCTTCTACCACGATAAGGTGGCAGCTCAGAGAGGAGTAAAAACCCAGAGATATTAGTTTTAATTTTCATTAAATACATATATATTTTTAAAAAAATCAACTGAAAGTGTACCACGCCTACTGCCCAAATGCAGCTGTAATATGTTCCAGCGCCCCTTGACCCCGAGAGGGACAAGCGGTAGGAAATGAATGGATGGTGCGGATAAGGAGTAACACAAATACAGTGGTGCGTCAAATTATGTTGTAGAGATAAAAGCTGTCCCTCTGTTTATTGTCATGCTTTAGGTTGTGATTATAATTGTGAGTTACGAGCCCCCCTGCCGCTAGAGGACGTGGTAAATGTCAAACGCCGTAAGATCCGGCCCGAAACATCATGTCTTACTAACTTGCAAGAACAGAAAGTGAGTGTGAAGGACAGTGTTCAGAATATGAGTGGATAATATTCATTAAAGATCTAGCGTCAAGTCGCTGATCAATTTGAGCGCATTACTGCTAGTCTGCACCATACTGAAGCAGAATGAATCGAACGACAAACAAGAAAATGATAATAATATCTAAATGGTGTAAATGTATTAATATGGCAAAGATGCTGTTGGTGTGTTTGATGGAGAATCAGCTAAAATAAGATCACCTAGAAGTCCACTCTTTAAGGTAAATGCTGTAGTTTATTATTACATTAGTTTATAAAAATTCTACTCTGGTTGTCATTGTTTTTCAATATTTTTTCATCTAAAATTATTTTTTTCTTTTGGAAAGGCATGTTACATCTTAAATATGTATATGTTTTTTGGGAGAGCAAGCACCGATTAAATTAATAAAAATGATTTTCAATGGGAGACATTGATTTGAGATGCTAGTGCTTTGAGCTCCGAGCTTGTCACAGAACCAATTAAGCTGATACAATGAGGCACTACTGTGAATTATTTAATTTGAATGTTCATACATTTTTTATATAATTCATTAAATTGTGGTGTTTATCTTATGAGTACTGCCAAGAGGTGGCGAGTTGTCCAGGGTGTACGCCGCCTTCCGCCCGATTATAGCTGAGATAGGCACCAGCGCCCCCCACCTCCCCAAAGGGAATAAGCGGTAGAACATGGATGGATGGATGGATTTAATGGGTATGAGCACATACGTCATTAAAGCAATTATAAAACGTTATAGATATTTCTTATCACATATATTGACTCTACATGGCTGGTTGAGCCATTTCCTTTTACATTTGTCTTGCATCTTATTATTGTTGCATTTGTCACGGTTTAAAAAGCAGAACTATTAGGTTGAAAAAGCACAATACACTTCTTTCTCTGTTGCTCAGTTACCTCAAAATGGCACTCTGACCTCTGAAAGGCAACTACAAAAAAAGTCACGTTATGACTCTTTGTGATGTGTATTATGGCTTTCAGAGTACTGAATGACAGTTGCTCCGGCACGTAAAGATTGTGGGGTGAGGCTCTGAGCTCACCACTGTGCATCCCTGCTGAGGGCGGACAGCTTTGGTGATTTGTGTAGATCAAAACAAAAGGACGTTTACGACGACAGCATGAAACATCCCCAAATATTGAAAACACACTATAATACTCTAAGACTGAGTTTACCACCAGCTTTCTCCACTATTTTAAATGAAATGAATAAAATGTGATATGCAGACACTTGCAATGAATATTTTCTTCTATTTGGACACTATTCTAATGTTTTTTACCTGCTTTGACGTGCACTTTTCTCTTATTCATATTCTTTCATGCAGCCTGCAGACACACCCGCACTGCGGAAGACAGGCAAAGGTGCTTAAAGGCCTACTGAAACCTACTACTACCGACCACGCAGTCTGATAGTTTATATATCAATGATGAAATATTAACATTACAACACATGCCAATACGGCCTTTTTAGTTTACTAAATTGCAATTTTAAATTTCCCGCAAATTATCCTGTTGAAAACGTCGCGGAATGCTGACGTGTACGTGTGATGTCACGGACTGTTAGGAAATATTAGCGTTGCGCACACACACAGCTAAAAGTTGTCTGCTTTAACCGCATAATTACACAGTATTTTGGACATCTGTGTTGCTGAATCTTTTGCAATTTGTTCAATTAATATTGGAGAAGTCAAAGTAGAAAGATGGATTTGGGAAGCTTTAGCCTTTAGCCACACAAACACACGGTGATTCTTTGTTTAAAATTCCCGGAGGTGAAACTTTACTATGGATCAGAGCGGTCAAGCAAACATGGATCCCGACCAAATGTCAACCAGCAGTTTTCGGTGAGAAAATTGTGGTAAAAAGTCGCCACGTACCAAAGATCAGCTGAGCTTGTGACGTCCTTACAGCTGCCGTCGACTGGCGTCAACACACCCGTGGATACACCCTTCCGACTATCAGGTATTGTTAAACTCACGAAAACACTAGCAACACAATAAAAAGATAAGGGATTTCCCAGAATTATCCTAGTAAATGTGTCCAAAAACATCTGAATCCGTCCCAATGCAATCGCGTTTTAATTAATGGGGAAATTGTCACTTTCTCGGTCCGAATAGCTCTTTTTGTTGGAGGCTCCCATTAAAAACAATGTGAGGATGTGAGGAGCCATCAACGGTTGACGTCATCGTCTGCGACTTCCTTTAGAGGCAGGGCTTTTCTGTTAGCGACCAAAAGTTGCGAACTTTATCATGGATGTTCTCTACTAAATCCTTTCAGTGAAAATATGGCAATATCGCGAAATGATCAAGTATGACACATAGAATGGACCTGCTATCCCCGTTTAAATAAGAAAATCTCCTTTCGGTAGGCCTTTAAGTCGTCAAAGAAGGTGGGCTCATAATTGATGAGGCAGACTTTGCCATGACACATTTTTTTGTGTGGAACAAGCAGTTTTTACGAACACCTGTGTATGTCAACGAAATCCATGAAAATGATAACATCATCTGATAAAGCCGTATCAATCCAGATTTGACAAGTAAACGTGTGTCATCCTGGTGATGTAGCGTGTGTATGCATGCTATAACACCGTCTTTTTCTTGTCTCAATGTGAATAATAATCTTTAGATGAAATTGTGTCGTACTCATTACTATAACCACCCAGATTGTATTTTCGATGTTAAGTGTTCTGGTGAGTACAAATATTTTTCAGAATGGGCTTAAAGGGGAAATGCACTTTTTGGGAATCATTTTTTTGATCATTTACAATAATTATTAAAGACATGACGACGGATTGATTTTTTTTTGTTTATGGATTCGAAATATTAAATAAATGTAAATAAAAGTCCGCTTCCAGCGGAGCCAATGAGAGCTCCACTATTTTGCCCATAAAATCCAATAAATATTCATTCAAAAACCACCAACAATACCCCATTTACATTTCATGCCTTGAATATTAACCAAGTACTAGTGATATTGTCAATATAAACGCAAATGCAGACAAACTTTTTATAGCAGCGCCGTGATATAAAGCTTGTGTACATGATCAAATGGAGAGGTGTTTCCTCATTTCACTGCTGCCTGGAAGTTTATTTTAGATCATAAATCATGCATCTCCCCTGGAAAGTAGATGCCTGAGGATAACTCCGACAAGTTTGTACACTGTGACAGCCATTTAGAACCCGGGAATGGCAAGAACCACATGAAAAGACATTTGGTCCCCCCTGCCATTATGAAGATTATGAGTCGTTCTTCATCTAAATGGGAAGGTATGACCATCCCTGCAGTCGGCATCCTCACGACAGCAGACATTGCACAGTAAGTGATATTTTGTTATGTCTGTCGGCTCTCATAAAGTCTGCAGTGAGTAATAATCAGTGATAAAGAAAACAAAGCAAACGTGATGAGTTTTTTTTAAATGAATGCGGCGCGTATGCTTAAAATGATCAAAATACGTAAATATCAAATGTTATTACCAATGTGCCCATTACTACATTAAATATACACTTAATCATGTATTTAAAATCCTAATGGAAGTGTTTGGATGTTTCTTTTAAGGGCTTTTTGCACGGGTTCCATAAGCTCCATTGTAAGCGAACATTTGATGGCATTTATTTATGGAAAAATAACAAAAAACATCTATGGTCATGTCCATTATGATTATGAACGATAAAAAGTGCAGCTCCCCTTTAAGATGTGTGCGCAATTCAGCGAGTGAGTGACAGCTCACAGTTGACAATAATGGTCAATAAAAAAATTGAATAAATGGTTTGGTTATTATAATAATAATAATGGATTAGATTTATATCGCACTTTTCTATTACTAGAAACTCAAAGCGCTCACAGAGAAGTGGGAACCCATCATTCATTCACACCTGGTGGTGGTAAGCTACATCTGTAGCCACAGCTGCTCTGGGGTAGACTGATGGAAGCGTGGCTGCCAGTTTGCACGGCACCGGGGGCAAGGGTGAAGTGTCCTGCCCAAGGACACAACGGCAGTGATTTGGATCTCAATAGGTGGGGAGAGAACCTGTAACCCTCAGGTTTCTGGCACTGCAGCTCTACCCACTAGGCCATGTTTGATACATCCTTGGTGATATGTGCCCCATGAAGCGATGGTTAATGATCTCCCCGTCTGCCTTTTTGAGTCTCTGGTAGACACTTTTGCTATTTAATAGTCGCATAGTTGAAGTCTCATTTTATGACCCAAGATGTCCAAATGTGGCTGATATGCCAGTTTCATGCTGCGCATGCTCACAACCGTTTTCTCTTCCACTTATGCGGAGACAAAGCAGGTAGACAATGTGAAATTATATTTTTGATAGTCAATTTAGTCATTATGGCCCTTTTTATCCTCATCCCAACTGAGTCAATCGGAATAGATTTGCTAGTGTTCTGGAAGTTTGTTTTATCAATTTATTAAGCGAGCTATACACCGCATCCAAACTTCAAGTGTAACAAAATGTTTCACCTTACAGTGGCACTGGACCTTCCCGTAGACACGTAATAACAAAAGTACTTAAGTCAATGAGAGAATTACTTGTATTCCAATATGTGATTTCTTCCTGAGAGTGAAAAAAGTGGTGATCAACCAAGCCAAGATGACTGTTGTGCAGCATATAGTTACCATCTGAGCATGTAAGGGGCCTAGATCTTCTTGCAAAAAGCAGATACAAGCAAAAAATCCAACTATACAATGGAATAGATCCCTATACATTATCAAAAAAAATATTTGTTGAGTGATAGCAAGTATTATCCATTCGTGAAGTTCCCAGAAATATCAAACTATGTTCAACATGAAAAAACAGATGGAAACTGGTTTAAAACTTCTTTGCGTGTGGCTGGGTCAAAGAAATTGGTATAAAGCAGGGGTGTCAAACGTACGGCCCGCGGAGAGGAATCAGTAGGATGAGTTTGCTATGTATACAAATTAACCTGAAATTTTTGAATGAAAGAAACAGCTCTTCTACATGTGTCTACTGATATAGCAATAGCAATTATTTGTATCTCTGTAGATCAGGGGTCGGCAACCCACGGCTCCGGAGCCGCATGCGGCTCTTGGATCACTCTGATGGGGCTCAGCTACATACTTGCCGACCCCCCCATTTTTCCGGGAAGTTTTCGGATTTCAGTGCCTCTCCCAGAAATCTCCCCAGGACAACATTTTCAGATTTTCACCCGGACAACAATACTGAGGGCGTGCCGTGATGGCAATGCCTTAAACGTCCTCTCGACCATGTCGTCACTTTAATACTATGCTATCTGAGTGCCGGCCGGCCACATCTAGTGTGCGGCTGCTGACTCAACGCGCAAGCGACTGCAAGGGATACTTGTTCAACAGCCATACAGGTTACACTGAGGGTTGTGATATAAACAACTTTAACACTCTTACTAATATGCGCCACACTGTGAACCCATACCAAACAAGAATGACAGACACATTTCGGGAGAACATCCGCACTGTAACACCACATAAACGCAACAGAACAAATACCCAGAATCCCATGCATCCCTAACTCTTCCGGGCTACATTATACACCCCCACTAACCCCCATCAACCTGCCTACTAAACAAGTAAACTGCCATATGCCAAACGAACTGTCCTGTCCATTGTGTCCTGACCGACGCCCCGGGGGCGAATGAGACTACCTTTATAGAACCATACAGTCCTTTATAACTCTCCACAACAATGGTCATTCAACTCTTACCGGACCTCTGTTCTGAGCACTGGTCTCCTCAACTGTTCCTAGTTGGCAATCGGAGTGCTTATCTTCGAAACACAAACATCAAACATGTCTGACAAACAACGCTGGCTTGTTGTTTGTGTTTACCATGTGTTGGAGTGTCCTTGTGTTGGTTTTTATATTTTACCTTGTTGTGCTAAGTGTTTTGATTCACCCGTGGTCTGTTGCCTTTTCCAAGCAGGCTAACTTTGTTTTTGTATCATTAAAATGCACTTTTTACCTGCACATTTATTTTAGATCTCTACATTCTGGGGTCTCGCCACAAACCACCAGGTTTTATCGTAACAAAGATGCAACTTTTGATTGTTTTCAAAGTTTTCAGTATTTCCAACGCTAAATATTTCATTTTCATTAATTTTCCTGTTAAAAATCATCAAGATTAAAATCTGTTTTGCAAGAGTGGCCTGACCAAGAGCGCAGCAAAAACAAATTTCATTATTACATATAACAACAAAAAAAGGAGTTGTCACACACTATAGCAAAAGTACACATTACTTACAACATGAATGTAAAGAACATTTATTAGGTGGTTTAGCCTAGGGATCAATACTACGACCAAATGTGTTCAATCTCTAGATAAACACAATTTGTAGAGTAAGAAATGACTTAAAGCAGTGGTCCCCAACCTTTTTGTATCCGCGCTTAATAATTTGTCCCGCGGCCCGGGAGGGGGGTGTGTCCTTTTTTTTTTTTTCTTCTTTGTCATGAAAAAGGGACATTTTTGTCATGAAAAAGGGAGTTTTTTTTGTGGTTGGTGCACTATTTGTAAGTGTTTATTGTGTTTTTTATGTTGATTTAATAATAATTTTTATTTTATTTTATTTTTTTTTTTTTCTAAAAAAGTGGTTGGGGACCACTGACTTAAAGTAAGTGTTAATTGCAAACGACACAACAGAGTTTTGTTCAGGAGGGAACACATAAGCTAAAAAACAAATAATAACAGAAGAAATTAACAAATTTAAAGAAATGGTTTGACAAACAAACTATATAAAACCAAAAACAATATATTCGGTAACAGTGGATGAGAAAGTCAAACACAAATACAAATAGATGAAATAGACATTGAAAGAGTAAGATAAACAATATTTTTGGGTGTAATAATAGATGACAAAAATAACTAGATACCTCATATATTAATATACTACAGAAAGTGGCAAGAAATGCTTAACTAATGAACAAAACTGAATATGTTTTAGACCGAAAATCACTCCATTGCTCTAGTGCTCTCTCGCTCTCGCTCAACCAAATTGATGGAGGCAGACAGCAGCCCCACACAGTCTCAGTTCTGTTCAAGTTTTCCCTTGCCTCTGTCGCCTGGGTCCATGGTTCTCAAATGGGGGTACGCGTACCCCTGGGGGTACTTGAAGGCAAGGGAGTATGTTTGATTTTGAGATTGGTGGGGACACAAAAGTGCTCCAAGGCAGCACTCTGAAAGATTACTTTTTTTTTTTTACATTAGCAATCATAATTTCACGTCATGCAGATGTTATAGGGTAAGGCAACTAAAATGAAAGCAAAGGAGACAACTTGGAAGAGTTCTCATCTTTACTCTTTAGTTCAGGGCTGTAGTGCAACTGTGCATCATACTGTCAATTAAACATAGCCTACTGTCCTTCAACAACATCAGAAATACGTTCATGCAATACAACATTATAAATAAACATAACTGAACTGTAATAATCTTTTCCCCAACTTGTGTTTAAATCACTCACAATTTTTCCCTTCAACTACTTCTTTCTATTGCTGCTTTTGTACTGAAAATATGTTTGTCACTGATACTCAAATACAAGCAGATTAGTGTCCACTGGTTGTTCCTATTTGAAAGAGCCAAACACATGCCTCCGCCGGTCTGTCACAGAAATTAACTGCTGGCCAAAAATATGTTGATGCATGACAGATACATTAAGGACAATGACCATAGAGCTTGATGGTACAGTTACTGCCTGAGCAAAAAGGCTTTTACTGAATATGAATATTACTTTATATTAATGAATTATATTTTAGCATTGTAAAATCACATGATCATCTTGTGAGGGTTTATTGTATTTCCACCACTTTGGTATTTTCAAACCGTTGCTCACTTCTACACAAATACATGAAACTAAAAAATAAATTCAAAAATAAAACAGAAAGGTGAAATCCGGCGATCTGATTGGCTGTTAACCGTGGTTTAAATATTCTAAAGCCTTATCACAGCGTAGGCTATCACTCCGCCTCAGGCATGCATGACTGGTATGAATAGAAGTTGTTGTCATGTATCCATGACAACGGACTGTTGCAGTCTGTAGTAAAAGACAGCTGATGTTTTTACGATGTTAAAAAACGGACTAAAGTAGTTGAATTCACATGTTTAAGGTTAACTTTCACCTCCGGGGAGGGTTAACAATGGTAAAGGGGACTGAGCATTGACTTTCACCTGAAAAAAAGCGGAGGAAAAGACGAGATGCAGTGCTAATTTGGAGCTAACGTCTGGATAGGTGGGACTGTTTTTTCACAGTGAGGCTATTTTATTGGATAATATGTATTTCTGGTTGAATAAAACTACATTAAATTGATTGAGTATTCCTATTTCATAATGCCTTTATTTGTAACCGTTTTATAAAAGCAATATATCACTACAGTCCATGGTATATGCTCATTATAGCACTCTAAAGGGCGTGACTGGAGTGATATATTGTTGAATTATTCAATATTGTTGAGCCTCTATACACCCTTGAAGTAACTTACAGTTTGACTCCTAAAGAAGTCTCTTATATCCAGTTTTCTTTTCATTGACATCCTTCAAAACCTACAGATCACACACACGCAAACAGACACAAACACAATGTAAATCACAGCACTGATATTAAAATCCATCTAGCTACCGTGTGCCAGGAACAACAAATGCCGAACATGTTGACAACTTACACTTACTTACAACTTACAACTTACACTTACTTACAAATTACAACTTACACTTACTTACAAGTTAGAACTTACAACTTACACCGAGTTGCACTGCCTCTCGTCCGCTCACTAGCAACTAGCATGTAAGCTAGCTTTTACAAGCAGAAGGAGTGACAGCGGGTACAGCCAATCACACGTAAGTTAGCATGAAAGCGGCAACCAATAAGGGAGCGATATTTAGGTTAGAGGCGGGACTTCTAGCAGAGACCGACATTTAACTCTTTCTGTGCCATAATCATTGACTAAACATTACGGGCAGCGCTTGTATTGATAGTGACAACACAGTAGCGGCTGGATATTGGTTGGGACGTGTCCCTAGCGTCCCTACCCAATTCTACGCCCTTGCTTGAAGGTATGCCAAAGGGTACGTGACATTTTTTTTTAAATATTCTAAAAATAGCAAAAATTCAAAAATCCTTTATAATTATATTCATTGAATAATACTTCAACAAAATATGAATGTAAGTTCATAAACTGTGAAAAACAATACAACAATGATTCAGTGTTGACAGCTAGATTTTTTGTGGACATGTTCCATAAATATTGATGTTAAAGATTTCTTTTTTTGTGAAGAAATGTTTAGAATTAAGTTCATGAATCCAGATGGATCTCTATTACAGTCCCCAATGAGGGCACTTTAAGTTGATGATTCTTTTTTTGTGTCGAAATCTTTATTTATAATTGAATCACTTGTTCATTTTTCAACAACTTTTTAGTTATTTTTATATCTTTTTTCCCAAATAGTTCAAGAAAGACCACAACAAGTGTGCGATATTTTGCACTGTTATACAATTCAATAAATCAGAAACTGATGACACAGTGCTGCATTTTACTTCTTTATCTTTTTTTTCAAGCAAAAATGCTTTGCTCTGATTAGGGGGTACTTGAATTAAAAATATGTTCACAGGGGGTACACAACTGAAAAAAGTTTGAAGACCGATTGCAACAGAGTAGGCGAAGTCGGGAGGGGACTGTGGAATCTGATCATGTTGACCAAAAGGAGAAGAATGCATATTAACCATGTACAATACGCAACTGGAAATGTATAGAATATTTTGTTAAAAATAAACGTCTTGTCGGAGCCAATATAATTTACACAAATAACTAAAATTGGTACTATAGGGCCCCTATAATGGCCTTCTGTTGTGAATTACCGCTATATACTGCAAATAAAATAGTAATAATAAAACTTCACCTAAAACAACTAGAAACAAAGTTAGGATGCTTAATTTGCTGATTTTTTTTTGTATTATGGTTGCATTGCCTGATGGTTAGAGATCAGTATGCCCAAAATTACTTATAAGCTGAGTAAAATAGGAAATTCCTCCCTGCCACCGGCTGGTGTCAGTGTAAGATGTCAGAGGTCAGAAGCCTGATGACGCTGTTGTCAGCGTCATTGACTGAGCATGTGTGCTCGCCTTGGTTTCAGCTGTGGAGGATTACCTCTAAGCTGTGACTGGAGGCTATCTGCAATCGCTGTCATGGAGAGACTGAAGTTTGCTCGGCCTCTCTTCCCTCTTAAGGCAGGATGTCAATAAACTCTGCAAATCTTTGGTCAAGGCAGAGACAGGAATCCCTCGAATGTGTTTTTTTTTTATGGAGACACGCAAAGTGCAAGAACACCTGTATTGTATTGTGCAATATCAACCATTTTTCATAAGAAGGGTGGACACTTCTCACTTTGTTCATTGATATTTTCATCAAACCATAAAGAGGTCAAAATATATGCAGAGGACCCAGACAAAAGAGTAGTAACTCCATCCCACATATGGTTTCACACTAATGCAGAGAAGCATAGCTCAGCACCAACGTGAGTCATGCACAGCTTAATGGGCCTTTTATTTGTTATTCTTTGCTTCCTTAAACCTTTAGAAGGGTCAGGGGTGAAAGTGACTGCTCGGGGAGAATTGTAGGCGGCCGATTAGATAAACAACGTATCAGCTGAGAGCACAGAAATCGAGACATGACAGATTCCTCACGGGAGTTGTAGAGGATCGGGATCTGGTAATGGGATGCAGGGAGGTGAGAGATGATGTCATGAGGAAAAACAGGGGGTTTGGCTGTTGGAAGGGTGGGGGTGGTGGTGGTGGGGATCAAGGTTCGCTCTAAGGTACGCGCCTGTGCAATTGCACACTGCTCACGCGTCCTCTGCGCACGGCAAATCTAGGCCGTGCACAAAATCGAATAAAAAGAATGGCGCATAACAGTGTGCACGTCTGCCGTCGCTCAAATGCGCGCCACTGAATGCTCAAGGAGTTCTGGCATTTGCTCACACATATGAAAAATTGGGGGGAAAATTGGTGGGGATGCTGACCAGTCAGTGAGCGGATGGATATATAGAGCAACAAACCATCAGCTCCGCACACATCTTTAGGTTAACCCGCATGTTGTTTTGACCAGAGCACAAAATCACTTGAAAAAGCTACAGAGATGTTAAAAAAACAGACACATTTTTATTGGAAGCGGTAATATCAGAACAGGTGAGCAGTTTGTTCATTGAAAATGCTGCTGGTAGCAGTGGGGAGAAGCTTTAAACCAGCAGGTGTCACTGTTCAACTGCAGCACTGACATACAAACAGATGCTTAGTTAAGAGATTAATTTTCCAATAGATGCACACAAAACTAGAACATGAGTCATGGAAGCTATTTTCAATTGTTAGTATGGAGTCATTTGTTCTGTACAATTCCTGGAAATGCAGGCCTATAAACACTTCAGTGTGATTGGGCCTCCCCACCGTTTACGTAGTTATGTCATCGTGCGTCATATTAAATTTGACTACAATGCTTGATTTTACTACACGTTGTGAAAAAAATGGAGCGTTTAACACACATTTTCAAACTGTAGTGTTGCACCACATGTCTTAAAAATGGCAATGATGTGCAATTTAAAGTCGATCTAAGTAATCATACTTCCACGGTTCAATGAACGTTATCTTCATTTTCTACAATCGTAAAATGTATATGTTTGGGATTTTTTTGTACAATATTTGCAAGTTTAAGTTATCAAAGTGAATGTTTCTGCCTTCTACACTTTTTTTTTGGCAACAAGACCACTCTCAACAAGGAGAACATAATTTTTTATAGGTACCGACCAAATTCTGATGGTATTGATTCATTTAAAATGGAACAGTGTCATATTTCAATACCTTTGTTAGACACTACATCACATCTGGTTGCAGTCTGGCTCAAACATTTGGTGGGAAAAAACTCAAGCAGCACTCACAGCAGACTGAGCCAGACTGCTTCTACGTCAGCGGTTCTCAAATGGGGGTACGCGTACCCCTGGGGGTACTTGAAGGTATGCCAAGGGGTACAAGAGATTTTTTTTAAATATTCTAAAAATAGCAACAATTCAAAAATCCTTTATAAATATATTTATTTAATAACACTTCCACAAAATATGAATCATAAACCGTGAAAAAAATGCAACAATGCAATATTCAGTGTTGACAGCTAGATATTTTGTGGACATGTTCCATAAATATTGATGTTAAAGATTTCTTTTTTTGTGAATAAATGTTTAGAATTAAGTTTATGAATCCAGATGGATCTCTATTACAATCCCCAAAGAGGACACTTCTTCTATGTGTAGAAATCTTTATTTATAATCAAATCACTTGTTTATTTTTCAATAAGTTTTTAGTTATTTTCATGTCTTTTTTTCCAAATAGTTCAAGAAAGACCACTACAAATAGGCAATATTTTGCACTGTTATACAATTTAATAAATCAGAAACTGATGACATAGTGCTGTATTTTACTTTTTTATCTCTTTTTTTTCCAACCAAAAATGCTTTGCTCTGATTGGGGGGTCCTTGAATAAAAAAAAATGTTCACAGAGGGTACATCAATGAAAATCAAGTATGCCTGATAGAAAGCACTCACATGTACAGTAAGGCTCCATACACATGCTACTGATTCGCATTAGCAATTATACATTTATTTCATCCTTCCATCCATTTTCTACCGCTTATTCCCTTTGGGGTGGTGGGGGGCGCTGGTGCCTATGTCAGCTACAATCTGGCGGAAGGCGAAGTACACCCTGGACAAGTCCCCGACACGTTATTTCAACACACACAAATTTAGTAGAAAAAACAACCAAGATGCTGGTGTGCCAAAGGGTGGAGTGCCATCTCTGGGTTGGGGAGAAGATCTTGCCCAGAGTGGAGGAGTTCACGTACCTGGGAGTCTTGTTCACGAGTGAGGGAAGAGTAGATCATGAGATTGACAGGGGGAAGGCGCGGCGTCTTTACTAATGCAGACGCTCTATCAATCCATTGTGGTGAAGACAGAGCTGAGCCGGAAGGCAAAGCTCTCAATTTACCTGTGGATCTACGTTCCCATCCTCTCCTATGGTCATGAGCTTTGGGTTATGATCAAAGGACAATATCACGGGTACAAGCGGCCAAAATGAGTTTCCTCCCGCCGGGTGGCGGGGCTCTCCCTTTGAGATAGGTTGAGAAGCTCTGCCACCCGGGAGGAGCTCAAAGTAAAGCTGCTGCTCCTCCACATCAAGAGGAGCCAGATGAGGTGGTTCTGGCATCTGGTCAGGATGCCACCCGAACGGCTCCCTAGGGAGGTGTTTGGGGGACATTCGACCAGCAGGAGGCCACGGGGAAGACCCACGACACGTTGGGAAGGCTATCTTTCCCGGCTGGCCTGGGAACGCCTCGGGATCCCCCGGGAAGAGCTGGACGAAGTGGCTGGGGAGAGGGAAGTCTGGGCTTCCCTGCTCAGGCTGCTGCCCCCGCGACCCAACCTCGGATAAGCGGGAAAAGATGGATGGATGGATGCTGGTGTGTATGTAATAAGTACAATACTTACATTTTAAAAACTTAATAGAGCGCAACATAATATTAGACATTCATCTTCATCGCAAAGACTGCTTCTCGGCTCAGGTCCATACACTTCTGCCATCTAATGTCTTGGAATTGCAACTACATGCAAAGTGTACTAAGTGACATGTGTACGAAACCAAGATACTATATTAAAAAGGGATAACACAGTTATCATAACCTGTCATTGTTAAATGTAGCACCAAAAATGGGATTTTATTATTTAACAATTAACATTTAATAACACATGAACACACACAAAAAGTAAGTACTCATATCGATTCCCAGTTATCCGGATCTATTACTGTATCAATTCAAACGTGAAATGTACCTATCCCTAACAAGGCGTGTTAATAAGAGAAGAATGTTACAAAGAGAAGTTTATGCACAGGAAGTTACTTAAGTGTTGACATGTAAAGAGTTACTTCTTTTCACAATGTTATATTTCAGCTATTAATTTCTTGAGAGCTGGAGCTGAACCCCAGCTGACTTCAGTCAAAACGCAGAGTTGCTAGTCATTCACTTGACAAATATACTGCAGATACAACCATTCTACGCTCTTTGCAACCATCCATCCATCTTCTTCTTCTTATCTGGCGTCGAGATGCGGGGTCAGCAGCCTAAGCAGAGAAGCCCAGACGTCCCTCTCCCCAGCTACTTCATCCAGCTCCTCCCGGGGGATCCAAAGGCGTTCCAGGGCCAGCCAGGAGACACAGTCTCCCCAACGTGTCTTGGGTCTTCCTCGTGGCCTCCTACCGGTCGGACGTGCCCAAAACACCTCCCTAGGGAGGTGTCCAGGGGGCATCTGGCTCTTCTCAATGTGGAGAAGCAGTGACGGAGGAAACTAATTTTGGCCAATTGTACTTGCTACCTTGTTATGGTCATAACACAATAGATAGGCTAGGATAGGGACGTAGATCGACCGGTAAATTGTGAGCTGTGCAATCCTCCATAACTGGGAGATGGCACTCGACCATTTTCCGGGAGAGAACTATGGAATCAAACTTGGAGGTGCTGATTTTCATACCAGTGGCTTCACACGTCACCCAGTGGCCTCCCATTTCCAGCGCCTCCCTCTTGAACAAAAACATTGTGTTTGCGCCATTTCCACCCTTGATATTTCTAGGGCTCGATTTTATACGTTGCTAATCACATTGAACCCAATGCGCCAAATGCCACTACAGTCAAATCTGCGTTGACGGCCACTTGTCTATAGCGACGATAAAAAATTCTCACATCGATAAAAGTGGTTGTGGAGAGACGGAGCCGTTGAGCCGACAGCGGTATAGGACAGACGGCGGTCCTACCCGAGATGGCGGCCAGGAGGCGGGGCATGCGGCGGAGAGGAGAGGCGGGGCACACTCGGAGCGACGCTGCAGCCAGCCGAGTCAGGTGCGTAAGCGACACACCTGCTCTCAATCTTTACATCTTCTGCTGCAGTATTAAAGGGGAGAAGGAGGAACAATCGCGGCAGAAGGAGGCGAGGAAACCACGGCGAACGAAGACAACGCACACGACGAGAGAGACCCAGATCAAGATGAGCCCCCGCGGCAGACGCAGCCATCGGCCACCGAAAGGTGCGACGCGACGAGCAGTAAAAGCCGGCGTGATAGAAATCGGCGCGGCCGACTGGCAAGACAACATGTTTATTGAAAGAATAAACCAGAGTCAAACCTGTTACGATGCGTCTTGTATCGAGTGTCACTGCAACCCACACGAGAACGGCTGGAGACCCGTCACAGTGGTGTTATAAAAATGGTCTATTTTGCATCCCAGACAACCGGCTACTAATATATAATTTGCTGCATTGATGCATGATTTTGATTTAGTGTTAGTTTATTTTTTTCGCATTCATCTTTTAATTTCCATAGAAATGCAAAGAACATAATCTAATGTCTTATCCCTCTGATACCATACAACCAGGGCGCACACAAGGCTGTACATGACAATCTTAAATACACACATGAATGATCTTCAGTGCACACGTTCTGATTTACGCTTTGATGAATGTGCAGTTTTGCATACAGTGTTTATTATGTGACCCTGCTGTTTTATGTTTTATGGGTTTTATGTCTGTGACTGACAAGGTCCTAAAGCCTTTCCTGTTACATTGGCAACATAACTCAAAAAGTTGTGTGCGGATTTTGATTAACCTTTCGGGGAAGGTCAGAAATTGTGAAAAAGATCATGGTAGTGATCCTTATCACCTCGTGTGTTTGTTATTCTTAGGCCATCAAAGAAAAAAAAAAAAAATCTATTCCTATTTCCCAGTCACAGGCGTTAGATAAAACGCTTGTACTGTACTGGCGGAAAAATCCAGATGGCCACTAATGCAAAATTGCTGCTAACCTGCCTATAATGACTGCCTGTCTATGATGGCATCTTTTGCTATTGCACTTGAGTGGTCGCTATGGACCTTATTGAAAACACTGTCCAAACAGAGGACATATGACTTGGACTTGAACATGGTCAGAACGAGGTCTGGGCGGTATGGACAAAACGTATATCTTGATATGTTTTTAATAAAAATAATAATAATAATAATGGATTAGATTTATATCGCGCTTTTCTATTGTTAGATACTCAAAGCGCTCACAGGGAAGTGGGAACCCATCATTCATTCACACCTGGTGGTGGTAAGCTACATCTGTAGCCACAGCTGCCCTGGGGTAGACTGACGGAAGCGTGGCTGCTAGTTTGCGCCTACGGGCCCTCCGACCACCACCACTCATTCATTCATCATTCATTCCCCAGTGTGAGCGGCACCGGGGGCAAGGGTGAAGTGTCCTGCCCAAGGACACAACGGCAGTGGTTTGGATGTCAATAGGTGGGAAGCGAACCTGCAACCCTCAGGTTTCAGGCACAGTCGCTCTACCCACTACGCCATGCCGCCCCTTACTTAAATTCAATATTCGATATATAAAGTTTGATTTATTTTCCGGTTAAAATATACATATAAATATACTCATTTTTTAGCAAGATTCACTGAAATTGAAGTGAGTGACAACTGTACTGTAAACCCTCAGTGGCACTATTATTAACCCAGTTAGTCAAGATGGATATTACCAGCCCAGAAAAGAAACTGTTCAAGTAACACATAATTACATAACATAAATAAAATGATCCAGCTATGATCTTCCTCACTTTGGCATACATTTTTGTCAGCATTTCTCATGTGAAATATGCCTGGCTTGGCAACTGGAAAACCGTTTTGATTTGGGCTTACATGGTAAACAACTCAAATGTTGGCCATTGTCTTATCCAGATGCATACATTTGTCCAAATGTGGCCAAGTAGACGCATTGTGAGTGTGACGGACTTCCTTCCATCCACGTGTGGGTTGCATGCAGTGCCGATCATTACAGAACACGTCATAGCAAGTTTGACTTGTGTTTATTATTTCAATAACCATTAAGTCGTCTTGCCTTTCTGTCGCTCCACTTTCCAGTGTGCTGGCTCTTCCTGCTTGCTGCCGCGGTGCACCTTTTGGTGGCCGGTATGCGCGTCTGTTGCGGGGGTTCATCGTCTTCCGGGTCTTGTTTGTCGCTCTCGAGTTGGTGGTTGTCGCGTGTTCCTTCTCCATCTTCTGCCACGATTGTTCCTCCTTTGCCATTTTTATGCTGCAGCACAAGATAAAGGGATTGAGCACAGGTGTGTGGTGGACGCACCAGACTCTGATTGCTGCTCCTGTGTCGCTCCGAGTGTGTCACGCCTCTCCTCTCTGCTGCATGCCCCGTCTCCTGGCCTCCATCTTGGTCTGGACCGCTGCCTCTCTCAGCCCGCTGTCGGCTCGTCGGGTGCGTCTCTCCACAGTGGGTTTCCTGGCCGTCGTCTACATCGCTAAAATAAAAATCGAAACAAGAAAATCCCTCTGCCATCTTCAACTTTCTTAACTTTGTTTTTTATCATTAAAATACACTTTTTACCTGCAATTTATTTTAGATGTCTACATCCTGGGGTCACGCCACAAGCCACTAGGTCACATCGTAAAACGACGCAACCTTTGATTGTTTTTAACATTTTCAGTATTTACAACGCAACATATTTTATTTTCATTAACTTTCCTGTATTTAACAGGTAGAAACTCATTGAGATCAAACTCTCTTTTGCAAGAGTGACCTGGCCAAGAAGGCAGCAAAAACAGGTGTCATTAAACAACAACAAAAAGTAGCAGTCAAACACTATAACTAAAAGTACAAATTACTTACAACATAAACATAAAAACATATATTAGGTTATTTAGCCTAGGGATCAATACTAGTACCAAATGTGTTCAATATCTATAAAAATGACATTTGTAGAGTAAGAAAGGACTTAAAGTTAGGTTAAATTGCAGACGACCCAACAGCGTTTTGTTCAGAATACAACACGCATAAACTTATACAAATAATAACAGAATAAATTAACGAATTAAAGAGGTTTAACAAAAACAGACAATCTCTGAATCTCAGTAAAAAAAAAACATTATACTCACTAACAGTAGAAAAGAAAGTCAAACACAAATACAATGAGATGAAATATACATTGACAGAGTAAAATAAACCGAATATTTGCGGCCTGGTCGCTAAACATAGTCCATAAATTCAGGCGTTCTGGATGACGGCGTTAGCCAACCAGATAGCGGTGCTCAACAGAATGTTCACTCTTACGCTCTCCACTTGGTGACTCTGGAACAGCGGTGGTTGTTGGAATACCCATCACATGATCTAGTAGCGAAGAGTCGGAAGCAGAAGTCTCACCATTAAATTCTGTTGGTCTTTGGGGTGGTGACAACAGGAGATGGAGTGTGCTGAACTCTGACTCGTTCGGAATATCCACCGAAGGTTGGTTAGTGGTTGATGCTGTCCCCTGAAGAAGTTGATTGGCGTGTCTATTCCACACCAGTCCAGCAGTACTGACAAGCCCAGACCGCTTGACAATGGTTGCAAAGACCCGTCTGGGGCCAGTACCGTTGTTCCTTGCCAACACTGGCTCATCCGGAGTGAAGACTCTTTCTTTAGCCCTCTGCATTCTTTGAATCTGTTTCTCCTGTTGATGCTGAACAGCATCCTTCACCATAGTCGGCTTCAAAAGGTCAAAGTTTGTTTCAGAGGTCTCTTTTGAACATCAGCGAAGCAGGGAAAACTTAAGTGCGGATTGAATGTGTTGTATGCCATTTTCTTCCAGGCAGGTAGTCATTTCTTGTGACATCAGTTGTGTCCCATTATCTGAGACCAACTGAAGAGGAGAACCAAACTGCCTGAAGATCTCCCCCGGCCTCTCAATCGTCTTTGCAGGGGTAGTGGTTTTCTTTATGGCCACTTCCTATTAGGAACTGATTGGGTGGATCCCAGGGATGCAGAGACGTTTTGTTAGTAGAGAAAAGTTGTTCCTTTATTTTGGCGGAAGGTGGACGTAGCAACAACAAAAAGCCATGGTGGAAGTACAAAAACACACCATGAAAATACTACTAGGATAAATTACCAAACCTAATTAAAAAAGCGCTTGACACGGCTAGGAATAATACTGACTGAGAAAATGTAAAACAGAGGAGCAAAGTACTAAATAAAAATGCTAGACGAGGCTAAAAAAAATACTTCATGAAAAGAGTGAAACAGATGAACTGAATGTACAGGCGCTAGACAAGGCTAGGTATACAGGCAAACCTGTGAGATGCACGAGCCAAACTTGAGAGTTTGTTAGTCAGACGAGATTGGACCCATGCAAATAGCAACAGCGTTGACCGCAAAGTTCCTGGGCTAACAGGCCATCAGCGCCCAGGTTATATAGGGCACCCTAATCAACTTCAGGTGTGTGCTTCTGCCCCGCGCCAGCTGCACTCCATACTGTGGACGAGAGGGGGAGTAAATATGGGATGCAAATGAAAACAGAAATGAGCAAGGAAAATTCAGATTACCACACTTCCGGCCACTTACTGTGTGGGTCCACACACACAAGGAGCATACAATCCTCTACAGGTCCTGCAAAATCAATGTACACCCGTTGCCATGTTTCTTCGGGAAACTCCAAGGGATGTAGAGGAGCTAGTTGGGGGGCCTTCCTAACTTCCTGGCCACCAGAAGTAACTCCTTGTTATCTCTTTCATTCGAACTATTCCACTGTGACCTGCGTGGAGGCTGTTGCAGAACGGACTTGCGTAATGATGGTATAAAAACTACCCTCCTCCCCCACATTAAGCAACCAGATTGCACCGACAGGGGTCGGTGATCAGTCAGCAATGTAAATCGTCTCCCATACAGGTATAGAAGGAACTTGCGAACTCCATAGACGATGCCTCACGCTCTATCTTAGCAAAGTTAGTCTCCACTTTGTTTAAGGTCCGTGATGCAAATGCTATAGGCCTCTCTTCCCCGTTTGGCATTAAGTGTGAAATAACCGCCCCTACTCCATAGGGGGATGCATCGCAGGCCAACTGATTGGGGAGTGACAGATCGAAATGGGTCAGTACCCCTGACGTTACTAATGTCTCCTTTTCTTTTCTGAAAGCCTCTTGGCAGGCATCACTCCATTTCCACTTCTTTCCTTGACAAAGCAGGTCATGCAGTGGCTTGAGCTTGGATGACAAGTTCGGTACAAAACAGCCATAATAATTCGGTAAGCCCAAGAATGGGTCACATTCTCTGGCGGCGGGGCATCCATTATCGCTCGAACCTTCGACGGCGCAGTATGCAATCTTTGGGCATCAACTACATGTCCCAAACATTCAACAAACAGTTGAACATATTCACACTTGTCTTTGCGAACCCTGAGCCCATAATCTTTCAGCCTCTGAAGAGCACCATCCAAATTGTCCAGATGGTCTTGGTCCGTACTTCCTGTGGACAGAATATTATCCAAATATCACTGTACACCAGGGAGGCCATGTAAGATCTGATCCACGGCACATTTGAAATGTGCAGGGGCTGATGTCATCCCAAAAGGGAGTCGGCATTATCTTAAAAGCCCCTTTTGTGTAGTTATAGTGAGCACCTTTTGTGTAGTTATGGTGAGCAAGTCTTTAGAATCCTCATGAACGTACATCTGCAGGAAGTCTTGGTTGAAGTGTATTTTGCTAAACCTTGCCCATTACTCAGTCCGGCAAACAAATCGTCAATGCGGGGAAGATGATACTGCTCTGTTGACAGTACAGGGTTCAGTGTCACTTTGAAATCTCCACAAATTCGTATTTCTCCCGTCTTCTTGGGTACGGGGACCATGGGCGTGGCCCACTCATTGACAGTCACCGGTTTCAAAACACCGCTTTTAACAAAGGCGTCCAACTCATCCCTCACTTTCAATCGGATAGCATATGGCACAGACCTCCATCCATCCATCCATTTTCTACCGCTTATTCCCTTTCGGGGTCGCGGGGGGCGCTGGCGCCTATCTCAGCTACAATCGGGCGGAAGGCAGGGTACACCCTGGACAAGGCACAGACCTGCCCTTCATAAACTTTGGTGTTGCTTCTAGTGTAATGTTTAGCTTGACAGTAATTTTCTTCATACTGCCCAACTCATTCCGGAAAGCATCATCATGTTTTTTCAAAATAACAAGTAGGTTAGTAAAAGTTGGTGATACCATTTTCACAGTGTGCCAGTTTAGCTTAATTTTCTCCAGCCACAAATGTCCGAGGATAGCCGGGTAATCACCTTTAACAATATAGATGGGGAACTTCCTCACCTGATTGTTACACTGGAC
The DNA here is from genome assembly GCF_033978795.1 of Nerophis ophidion. Taxonomy (NCBI): domain Eukaryota; kingdom Metazoa; phylum Chordata; class Actinopteri; order Syngnathiformes; family Syngnathidae; genus Nerophis; species Nerophis ophidion. Next base: position 50,652,592 of record NC_084613.1, read on the forward strand.
CATGACATCAGTCATTTCTGCCATGGGTACAGGTTCCCCTAGATAGGTTGTGAACCTAGTATCAGAGGGTCGCAGCAGAAGGTGTTTCAAAACTTGTTCCTAAAAACCCCATCTGAGATGATGGATGCTTTTGAGCCAGTGTCAATTTGCATACTCATTGGATGCCCCTCCAGCATGGGCTCCACCCAGTAACCTTCTGAATCTTCATCCATCTTCATTATTTTCAGGGTGTGCACGCTCATCTCCTGTTCTCCTTCCGAAGAATCACTGGACACAGTCTCCCTCTGTCCCACAGTGTGCACCTGTGTTCACCTGTGGAGAGTCCAGTACCAGCCTCCCTCCACCGTTCGTCAGCTATAGGTGACCCATGGTCATGCTCCCAGGATTCTCTGGCAAGGGAAGTTTTAAGTGGATTCAGAAGGCCTATTTCATTATATATGGCAGATATCAAACGTCGTTGGTCTGAGTCAAAGGAGAGCAACCGATCGATTTCTGCTTCTGGGGGGCAGTTGGGAAAATGAGGAAATACTTTTCTAATAAAATGCCTTGTTTGGTGGTATCGAAAGAAATCAGTACTAGGTAGATTGAATCTTGTTTACAGAGAAGCGAAGGAAGAGAACGCTTCATCGTGATACAGGTCATTGAGAATTTTAAGGCTGTTAGTCGACCAAGCGCGAAACGCAGAATCAGAGCAGGAAGGGGGGAAAGGCGGGATTGTTCAAAATCGGAGCACAGCCCGAAGCCTTGTGTAAACCGTGATGTTTCCTAAATTGAGTCCAAATTTTAATGGTGTTTTTATTAACTGGGTTTAGAGAGGTCTCCAATAAACATAAGGGTAGCTGTGAGCAAATCACTGCGTGCAAGGAGCCATTAGACGATGCCACCTCTATGCATACTTGCCAACCTTGAGACCTCCTAATTCAGGAGGTGGGGTGCGTGGGCGGAAGTGGGGCGGAGGCGTGGTTTGGGGGGCGTTGTTTGGGTGGGGGGCGTGGTTAAGAGAAGAGTATATTTACAGCCAATTCACCAACTCGAGTATTTCATATATATATATATATGAAATACTTAACTTTCATTGAATTCTAGCTATATATATTTATTTTATTATATTTATAAATAACATAAATAGTTGAATTTCAGACGGCACCTATCAAATACACAATAATAAAAACACAGTTGTTCTACTAACTGTACTGTGCTTGCTGGTTACTAAAAAAACCATAACAACAACGCTTACCTTTCACTATTTGAGTAACGTCACTTCCAAGTTTCCAGAAGATGGCGCCAATATGTGCTTTGCCCTGCCGCCTCTCGCTGTCAGCTCTGTTCGTTTTTGTGTTGTTTGCGTCTATTTTCGTCTCTGTCAGATCACTGCTTGTGTATGACCGCCAAACACTGTTGGATCTTTGCCCCTTTCCCACTGATATGATCAACTTCGACGTTGGTTTTTCGACGTCCCAGTCAGGTTTTTCACCTGTCCGGATTCCTGCCTTCCTTTCCCGTCTCGTGGCTCCTCTCCCCCGCCACCTACGGGCAGTGTGTCGAGCCCCACCTGGATTAGCTGTGCCCTTGGACATGCTGGCTCCCGCCAGCTTTGGTCTTGTGAACGCAAGATCTTTGACAAACAAAACGTTTATCCTGAAGGATTTCTTCACTTCCCGCGGACTTGACTTCCTCTGTGTGACGGAAACATGGCTGAGAGCCGGTGAGTCCGCCCCTCTTAATGAACTTCTGCCTCCGGAGTGTTCCTACTTCAATTCTCCGCGGTCGTCCGGTCGACAAGGAGGAGGATTATCAGTCATTTTAAAAAATTACTTTTAAATGCCGTCAGATCCGCCTGCAATCCTCCTTTTCAAGCTTCGAACTGTGCATGTTTGAGCTGGAGGGGGCATGGCCTCCAGCTCCAGCTGAATTTCGGGATAAAATTTCTTCCGGAAAGTTTTCGGGAGATGGGCTGAATTTCGGGAGTAACCCGGACAATCCGGGAGGGTTGGCAAGTATGCCTCTATGTGAGCCCAAGGTGCAAAGGTGGCTGGGTAGTAGCTGCGAACCCAGTACAGAAGTTTATTAATAGTGCAGGCCCAGAAATAGTTTCTAAAGTTTCGAAGTGCTAGACCATGCTCCGCCCTAGGGAGCTGTAGAATGGCTTTCCTAAGGCAGGCTGGCCTGTTTTGCCAAATGAAAGCAAGAAGTTGTTGAGACGTATAGGGATGTGCTGGAAGAGATATAAAAATTTCGGAAGTAAAATCCTTTTTATGAGGGTAATGTGGCCAACCAGGGATAGGGGGAGGGGAGCCCACCTGGACAAGTCCGATTTACATTTGTCCAACAGTGCCTGAAAGTTTTTACGGAATAGCTCTGTGGGAGAATTCAAGATGAATGAACCCAAATATTTAAATACATCTTCTGAGATTTCAAAAGGGAATTGTGAGCGCGTGAGTGAATAAATTTAGGCTCACAACCAAATTTCTTCATAAAAAAAAAACAAGTAGCCTCACTCCTAACGCCTTCTCCGGATCTAGCGCCACCACAACCTCGGAGTATCAGATGGCGGAAGTAGAACTATATTCAACAATCTTCTGGTATTAAAGAATGGATGCTTCCCCAGCGTGAAACATATCTGATCAGCGGAAATTATTAAGGGCACCACGGCTTGGAGACGTATAGAGAGAACTTTCGCCAGAATCTTGCAGTCCACGTTCAATAGTGAGATCGGTCTGTAGTTACCTCAAGAGTTAGCATCCCTGTCTTACTTAAGAAGTAATGAAATGGAAGCTTTTGACAGAGTCCTTGGTAAGTGGCCGGCGTTGAAGGAATCATTGAACAGTCTTGCTAAAATGGGGGATAACAGTAATGAGTAAGCCTTGTAAAATTCAACTGTGAAGTCGATTGGTGAACGTGCGAGAAGAATGAAAATGCCTTCCTGAATCTCCAGGGATACGAAAGTCCTACGTGGTTTGCATAAGTTAACACAGCCTCTGATGCTTTGGATAGCGTATTTCGGGTATGGGAGGATCGATCAAGAATCGCATCCTGGACCAAGTTAAAATCCCGGCCTATGATTATGGCTATCAACGTTGGGGATCCTAACAAAAAGTGAAAAATCATCCCAGTTAGGTGCATACACAGAGACTAAAATCACCGGTGTGTTCTGTAACATGCCCGAAACCACAACATAGTGACTCTCATTATCTTCTATGACGTCTGCTGACTCAAAAATAACACGCTAATGGATAATAATGGCTGAACCCCTAGCCCTAGCAGAAAATTTGGAATGGGATAAATGGCTCATCCAAGACCTCTTAATACGTAGAATTTCTGATGTCTTCATGTGTGTTTCTTGCAGAAACATAATGTCCCCTTTAAGATGCTGCAGCCGAGTTATGACCTTACTAATCTTGACAGTGTTGTTTATGCCTTCGGTGTTCCAAGAGACGATACGCACTCCGCCACTTGTCATCCTACCAGCATCCGCCATCTATTAGACCCCAACAGTAAAACTATATTGTACGCCTTAGCCCCCACGGGGAGGGACGGGAGGGAGAGAGGGAAGGTATAGCAGCAAGAAAGACAAATAACAAAGTGGTACTAAACACCAAGGGAAGAAAAATAATAGAATAATAAAAAACTAAATAAAAACTAGTAATGACAGAAAGACACATTTCAACAAACCCCAACAGATTAGAATGCAATTACCCTTGCTACTCACCCTAAATAAGAACCTTATCTGAGCTCTCTTGCTCTTGCTTAGCCTTACTTGACTAATGCTAACTTCTGGAGTCTCCTCCCTTACAGTAACAGGAATAAACTCCATAAGGCGAAATAAGAATGAAAGTGAGCCTACACTCGCAAGACACATCCCAACCTGAGTATATAGTAATATAGGAAATATTAAACCGAAATAAACAAACAGGGCACATAAGCAATTGAACCACAAAACTGATGGAAATAATTGAGGTAAAACATAATCAAAATGTGTTACAAACAGTTTGGCCCCTCAGACATAAAAAAAAAATGAGATAGTACGGCCATTACTGCACGAAATAAACAAACAAAACAAAAATAGTCACGACCTTCCATGTTGGAAATTATGTGACCACCGTTAGCCAGTGTATGAATTGCAACACTCAAACATTGCTTCCTATTATGAGCACACATCTGAAGTGGTGGTCAGGGCTTAGAGCAGCAAAACAAACGAAGACCCACAGTATTCACAGTTAATTCAAAGTTGTCATAAGTCAGGCCTCTAAAAAAGTTAAACTAACAGTATTTATTCCAGGAGCTGCAAAGTCAAGGTGCAAATTATTGTCATGTCTAGCTGTTTTGTAGGGGTAAATAGCCGTCCAAGCCTCCAGGTATCTTGCGTGCGGATTGATGTTAAGAAATCCTTGGCCTCTGTAACCGATCCGAATCTCTTCTTACCACCATCCTTCGTTACTATAACAAGCCTGACCGGGAACAATAATGATGGTCGTAGGACCATTTGCTAGCGCTCCGACATCATATTGCGGTATTTTTGGCGTTGTTCCACCACTTCAGGTGCGTAGTCCTCGTAGATGGTGACGGGGTACCCTCGGTATTGTAGCTTGCCTCTCCTGGCCCTGGCCTCGCGGATAATTCTCTCCTTCACCTGGTACTTGTGTAGCCGTATCAGAACGGGCCTCAGTCTCTGGTCTGGCTTCGGCTTGCTAGCGAGTGTCCGATGGGCCCGGTCGCACTCCGGCAGTGATTCAAAGAAATCTTCGTCAAAAATTTCTTCAGTGGTTCCACAAAAAAGGTAGTTGGACGTGACCCCTCCACGGATGGTATTTTGCTGACTCCGGGATTCGAGGTCGCTAACTTTAGCCCGTAACTTAGCTTCACCTCCGTTAGATTAGCACATGTTGCTTCCAATGCAAGCAGGCGTTCGTCTTGCAAGGTAGCGTTTTCCTTGATTGAAGTAATTTTCTGAGAGTGTTCAGAGACCTTGGTGTCAATCTTTGTCTTGAGTGTAGAAATTGCTGTCCTGAAGTTCGCGGAGAGGGCCTGGCGGCATTCTTCCAGAAGACTAGCTATAGCCGACATGTTGACTTCACCGGCACTCCCGTCGAAGGAGTTAGGGCCGGCACCAGTATCTCCGGCGCGGCGCTTCGTCAAGTGAGTTGGCATTTCTTGCCGGTGGCAACTCCGGCGTAAAATGATCACCTGCTCGCCGGCGTAGTTTATGGAGTTTTAAATGAGAAGCAATGTAAAAAGTTGTGGGAGGGAGGCTCAACACGTGTCTACTCCATCTTGCCCAAACCGGAAGTCCTTTTGCCCAATATTTTACTGCATCGTTACCGATCTCTTTAAGCAACATTTTTCTCGTCTCTCTGATTTACATGCGTTAAATGTCTCCAGGGGTTGGACGCAGAATTGTGTGTCTCTCCCATCTTTATCTTTATAGATTCAAACCACAGGCCACATGAAGCACACATCTGCTGTATCTGGGTCCTCACAGGATATAACCATACAAACACACGCCATGCCTTTTAAGAGAAAACTATTTTCAACAAACACGCTAACGATCAGCTTTAGGATACAAACTCTGTGCAGCATGCAATTGTTTTTAACCAGATTCCCCACATACCTACAAACGCCCTATTCCTAAAGCCTGGATAAACCCCCCCAAAACGAAGGCTGATTGGTTCAAAGAGCACTAATAACTCTTCATTAGCAGCTCTTTTAAGCAGGGTGCTGCCAGAGGTTTGACCTACATGTCATCAAGTTTCAGAATACACGTTTGAACATGAATGGCGGCAGATGAGTTAGTAAATGATTGAACAGAAACGCAGCTTACTTTACAGAGTTTCTTCATAAACTTGGCATTTGTTTAAAATGATGAAAAATCTTTGGAATCACATGCCAAAATTCTGTAAAATTTAATTAAACATTGATGTGCTTTTCTGCAGTGGCAATGGTTGACTGTCAATTAACAACACTACTACCAAAAACCAGCATTTACACATTGACCAAATCCTTTCATGACAGTCCAACTGCACAAAATGAATGTTTACTGGCTTCTTTATGGGCAACATCAATGCACGCAAATATGCAAAGCAAAAAAAACACATCTGTGGTCTTTCAGCTTTTAGTTTTGGCGGAGTTCAAAGGTTTCTACAGGGTTCACTTGCACAGTGTATGTGTTGCTGTTTTTGTTGGCCCAGCAGTTTTTAACTGTTGCAGATGACGGAGGAGACCATGCCATGAGGTTTGTAGGCTCTCGGTTGCAAATTTAAAAACACAAAACTTTAAATGAGTAGTGAAGTTTGACCTTAAGACAGTGATTAGACTTGGAACCAGTACTGTAGGCCTACCAGCGAGTCAGATTATGTACAGTACATTTACGAAATCCATGTGCACCTTGTCAACTGTACGTTGATACTTCTTTTTGAACATTTTCATTCACCACGGCCTGTAAACCTACCCTCGCAACTGTCATTGATCTGGCAGGAGTTGTCAGTCGTCCATTCAGCAGACAGGAAAAGAAAGGCGATCCCCTGTTTCTGAAGCAACAGGGGTCACACCACCCAGACGCTCCATGAAGTTTGGCTTGTCAAGGTAATGTTTCCTTTTTCCCGGACAGGCTCGGTCCAGCTTCTGTTTCCTGCGGCCAGCCCGCACACACCAAAAAGCTCAAACCACATACACAACCTCACACTGCAAAAACTGAAATCTAAGTAAGATTAAATATCTCAAATACAGGTAATATTTGCTTATTTTCTGTCTGAATAGATAATTGTTTGTTTTAAGTGTTTGGGTCCTAAATGATCTCAGTAAGATATTACAGCTTGTTGCTGAGATTTGATGACCTATATTGAGTAAAACGTGCTTGAAAATAGAATATCAACTGATGCAAAGCTGTGTCATCAACACTGACAGGTATAAAACTGCTTTTTCTAAGTGAAAATTTCTCATATCAAGCATGAAATTAAAAAAATCATGACTTTGACACAATTGTGTCTCATAATTGAAACAGATGACAGTCAAATGGACTTTGCTGTTTTATTTTCAATGAAACAATAGAAAATATGCACTCATAAAGTAGTACAGTTGGCACAGTACAGTAAACTGACAGTTAATACTTAAATATTTACCATGTGACATTTGTAACAATTTTAAACAGAAATAGTTTATCAATCCAACAAACCACTACACAGCAATACCATAACAATGCAATCCAATTCCAAAACCAAACCTGACCCAGCAACACTCAGAACTGCAATAAACAGAGCAAATGAGAGACACAAACACGACACAGAACAAACCAAAAGTAATGAAACAAAAATGAATATTATCAACAACAGTATCAATATTAATTATAGTTTCAGCAAAGCAGTGATTAAAAATCCCTCATTTACATTATCATTAGACATCTATAAAAATAATAAAAAAGAACAATATCAATCAATCAATCAATGTTTATTTATATAGCCCCAAATCACAAATGTCTCAAAGGACTGCACAAATCATTACGACTACAACATCCTCGGAAGAACCCACAAAAGGGCAAGGAAAACTCACACCCAGTGGGCAGGGAGAATTCACATTCAGTGGGACGCCAGCGACAATGCTGACTATGAGAAACCTTGGAGAGGACCTCAGATGTGGGCAACCCCCCCCCTCTAGGGGACCGAAAGCAATGGATGTCGAGCGGGTCTAACATGATACTGTGAAAGTTCAATCCATAGTGGCTCCAAGACAGCAGTGAGAGTCCCGTCCACAGGAAACCATCTCAAGCGGATCAGCAGCGTAGAGATGTCCCCAACCGATACAGGCGAGCGGTCCATCCTGGGTCCCGACGAGCGGTCCATCCTGGGTCTCGATAGTGTCACAGTGGCTTACACTTGCATCGCATCTCATAAGCTTGACAACACACAGTGTCCAATGTTTTCACAAAGATAAAATAAGTCATATTTTTGGTTTGTTTAACAGCTAAAACAAATTTACATTATTGCAATCAGTTGATAAAACATTGTCCTTTACAATTATAAAAGCTTTTTACAAAAATCTACTACTGTGCTTGCATGTCAGCAGACTGGGGTAGATCCTGCTGAAATCCTATGTATTGAATGAATATAGAATCGTTTTGAATCGGAAAAATATCGTTTTTGAATCGAGAATCGAATCGAATCGAAAAAAATCGATATATTATCGAATCGGGACCCCAAGAATGGATATTGAATAGAATCGTGGGACACCCAAAGATTCACAGCCCTAATATAAATATATATATATATATATATATATATATATATATATATATATATATATATATATGTTACTCGCGCACTGATTGACTGAAAGAGCACGCACTTGGCGCGATGATGTCATGTTATCTATCCATCCATTTCTACCGCTTATTCCCTTTGGGGTCGCGGGGGCGCTGGTGCCTATCTCAGCTAAAATCGGGCGGAAGGCGCGTACACCCTGGACAAGTTGCCACCTCATCGCAGAATGTCATGTTATGGATGGGAAAATGCATCTTTTGACCATATGATTTGCCTGAGCGGCTAGGAGACCCCGATAGTAACAAGCGGTTGCCTTGCTGCCTTTCTATTAAGAAAAAATAACTTGTTTTTAGTGTAAGTTTGCTGGTTTCAAAAAATGTATTGCCGAGCGCATATCATTATGTCAAGATAATGGCACTGGCATTTATTTAATTCAAGAATATTTTTCAACATATTGAGAAAAAAGGTCTCATATTTGTTTTTTCTACAAGAAAAGTGCACTTGATATTAGTGAGAATATACTTATTTTAAGGTATTTTTGGGTTCATTGAGCCCTGCGATGAGGTGGCGACTTGTCCAGGGTGTACCCCGCCTTCCGCCTGATTGTAGCTGAGATAGGCGCTAGCGCCCGCCGTGACCCCTAAAGGGAATAAGCGGTACAAAATGGATGGATGGATGGGTTCATTGAAGTTAGCTAATTTTACTTTTTTTGGAAATTCTCGACAAGCCAAATTTTCTGGTTCTATCGGCAGATAATTTTCCTTAGTTCAAGTAAAATACCCCTAATTTTTGTATTTTTTTCTCTTGTTTTTGAACACTGACTTTTTGCAGTGCAAGCTCTAAATTGATCAGGTCGCTACCAAGAATGTTCATTTGGTCACAAGAACACACTTATCTTTTCTTAAGAAAACAATTCGAAGTCTAGTAGCCACTTTAACTAATGAGCTGGTTAGGCGAACATTCTTTCATGGGCATGATACCAGAAGACCGTAAAACTCATATCTGTGTTTTATTATACAGAATATGATTAAAACATTCCTTCATTTGATGCCCTATTCTCCAGTTTGCCCTTAGGTGTTTTTTTATGTGTTTGAAGTTACGCATGTTTCTCTTATTCATTTAATCCCATCCAGCCTGCGGACACAGGCGCTTCGCATAAGTACATGAATGCGGGCTCATTACTGATAAGGCAGACTTTTTATTGGCTCTGTGAAAAGTATGGAACACAGAGTTTTACTAACACTTGCGAATGTCATTGAAATTCATGAAAAAGATAACACTTTAAATTTGAAAAGATCGCACCATCCAGGATGATGTATCTGTGTCGTCATGGTGATAGTGTGTGTGTATGCACTCTACAACGGCTTCTCCTTCTTGGCTGGATGTGAATAATAATCCGTAGATGAAACTTTGTTTTAAGAGTTCTGTTACGTACAACTGTTTGTGAGGCTGTGACGTGTTGACGGTTTGCATAGACAGCAATGTGTGTCTCTCGTGTGTTTGTGTGCGCAAGTCAGAGATTGAGAGTGGATAGTTTGACTTACACTATCAAAAAATCAATTAACAACATTTTTCGATTTGCAAGGATTGGTACATTCATGTTGATCATATGTGATCGATCAAGCCGTCATTGATGATCACCACATCTAGTTACGGTTTTGCGTTGTGACCTATAGATGGAGAACCATCCATCCATTTTTTACCGCTTGTCCGTTTTGGGACCGCAGGGGGTCACTGGAGCCTATCTCAGCTGCATTCAGGCGGTAGGCAGCGTACATCCTGGACAAATTGCCACCTCATCACAGGGCCAACACAGATAGACAGACAACATTCAGACACTAGGGTCAATTTAGTGTTGCCATCAATCAAAACTAGTGCAGTTAGGAAGTGCACAGGAAGCATAAGGAGAACTATTTAAGATGGATGTAGAAAGCAATGAAAGCAAAGATGATGATCCAGCCACAGAATGTACCAACAGACAACTATGAACCACTGTTGTCCAAATAAAGCTTCTTGATCAGAGGCAGACGAGTCCCATAATCATTAAACAGAAGCAGAGGTTAAGGGTGGGCGATATCGCGAATTTGGGTATCGATACCGATCTGATCCGATACCGTCCAGTATCGCCGATACCGATACCGGAAGTGTCGTCATCTGATGGGGTGGGGGGGGGCTTCGGGGTATCGATACTTTTGAAAAACAAATTTGTACTTTTGCCTTTATTAATTGATTATGATAATAATACAACACAGGACAACAAATGAAGTAAAACATTTTTTTTTTTTATTACAAAAGTAATACCAATAGCAATAAAGTAATGCCAATAAGGTGCAAACAACTACTGAACCTGGCTTGTCGCCTCAAAACACACAAACAATTAAGGTAAACAACAAAACTCTAGTTATTGAACAAAGTTGTAAACATGAACACAAAACAAAAGAACTGAGAAATTCAAATAAAAAAGTAATAATATCAATAACAATAAAGTAAGTAGTGCAAATAAGGTGAAAACAAATACTGAACTTGGCTAGTCGCCTCACAACACACAAGAACTTAAGTAAAAAAGAAAACACTAGTTATTAAACAGTTGTAAAAATTAACACAAAACAAAAGAACGGAGAAATTCTTATCGTTATTTTAGTGCAATATAATACTTTACAGTTTACAACCAAGACATTAAGTTGCACTGGAAACGCACGCGTGTGTGTGTGCATGTGAACCTCGAAGCGAATTATACTGATGTGTGTGCGCGAACGCACCAAGCGTCATGCTAATTGTATTTATTTTATTTTATTTTGGGTTGAAGATGAATTTTTAAAGTGTTTTTAAATCTCGTTCGCGACCCATCACTAGGGAGGAGGGTGGAGTGGTGAGGAGCGCTGCGCTCACATTTTTTTTTTAAATCGGAGTGATTCGCTTAATTTGGTGAAGTATTGATACCATCACGCCAGTATCGATACTATCGATACTTGGTATCGATACGCCCAGCCCTAGCAGAGGTGGCTAATCGGTGCCTGAGATAAAGTGGCTGACAATAAATACAAGACAGGAAGTGGAACACAACATAAGAGCACTGGAGAAGAACCAAATACCAACACAACAGAAAACAACACACGCAAGTCCAATCTGTCATGAGCAATCATGCCTTTTTTCTCGCAAAATCTCATAGTTTAACAACCACGGTCTAACTGAAATTGTGTGCATTGAAAGTCTGTTAGTACCCGGATGTCCAATTGCAGCCGATATGCCTTGATTGCGCCCTTTTTCTCTTCCACTTACGCAAAGACACAGCAGGTAAACGATTATAGCTTTATAATTGTAGTGTAATTATGGTTCTTTTATCTTCATCTCCATGGATGTTTCCAGGTGTCTCAGTTGAGACGATTGGAATGTATATATATATATGTTTTTTTTTTAAAGTTTTATAATTGTATTAAGTGTGGCGTACACTGCAACCGAACTTCAAGTAAAATATAATGTTCCACCTTCCAGGAGCGCTGCGTTTATTGCAGCCTCAGAAGGTCATAAGAACAAAAGTACCTAAGTCGATGGGGGAATACGTGCAAAGCCAGATTTGACTGGGAACAACCACATATAAGGGTTGCTTCACCCAGAGTGTGCATCTTGGATAAAGGCACAAAGTGACTGACTTAAATGCACTGTTTATGTCCACGCAGCATTTTTCACTTTAAGGGAAACTGCACTTTTTCAGAATTTTGCCTATCGTTAACAATCAGAGATAAGAAGACTAAAATAGTTTTTTTTTTGGTATTCTAATATGTACAAATCGGCTCATACTAGGTGGCTAGCAATCAGAGGTGGGTAGAGTAGCCAGAAATTGTACTCAAGTAAGAGTACTGTTACTTTAGAGATGTATTACTCTAGTAAAAGTAAGGAGTAGTCACCCAAATATTTACTTGAGTAAAAGTAAAAACTATATTGTGAAAAAACTACTCAAGTACTGAGTAACTGATGAGTAACCTGTTTAATGATTACGGCAACAAATAATGCACAAAAACATAAAAATAGCAATGAGCAAATTCAGAGCCAGCAATATCTCCTAAGCAACTAAAACAATAATATATATATTAAATAATAATACATTAAAATAAAAAAATAAGGCAAATTGAGCCACAATAACTTAACAGCACCATAGGCTCAGTAGGCATTCATTGATTAATTGAGTGATTGAAACTTGTATTAGTAGATTGCACAGTACAGTACATATTCCATACAATTGACCACTAAATGGTAACACCCTAATAAGTTCTTCAACGTTAATCAATTACTTAATAAATGACCAAGTCGAGGTGATCTACCTCATATATACATATACATACACACATATCATATGTATGTATATATATATATATATATATATATATATATATATATATATATATACATATATATATATGCATACATACATTTATATATACAGTATATAATTTATATTTATTTATTTTGCCGTTTTTGTTCACATGTTAAAGGTGTTTTAATGAATATACATGCATGTTTAACACATAGATTCCTATCTTTCATGAAGACAAGTTGGTGTATTACCTGATTTTTATGACTTGCATTGATTGGAATCAGACAGTAGTGCTAATAACGACCACTTTTTCAAATGGAGGAGAAAAAAAGTTCCTCCTTTCTGTCTAATATAACATGAAAGTCGTTGGTTTTTGGCATCTTATTTGTCCAGCGTCCATATTCGTTTTTATACACTTTACAAGAAATACATTGGCGGCAAACTCCGTAGCTTGCTAGCTTGTTTGCGCTGGCTTTCAGAGACTCTTATTTTGTTAGCGCAGGCGCGATGGAGCAGCACTTTTATTGTGAAAACAGGAACTGTGCGATCAGTCTTTAGGCTTTTGACGGGAAGTACGGTTGAAATAAAAGGTGTATTTTTTCCTTTACACTTTTGATTGATTGATTGAAACTTTTAATAGTCGATTGCACAGTACATATTCCGTACAATTGACCACTAAATGGCAACACCCCAATAAGTTTTCCAACTTTTTTAAGTCGGATTCGACGTGTGACGGTCTCGTGACCGCCTGGCTCTGTTTGATTGGTCCAACGTCACCAGTGACTGCATGTGATTGGTGAAACGCAGGCATGCATAGATCCTACTTTGAATGTGTGTCTAACAAAACCAAAACAAACAAAGCGTGCATGAACAGATCGATTAAAAAAAAGTAGCGAGTCGCGAGCTGAATGTAAATAAATGGAGCGGAGTAAAAGTAGCATTTCTTCTCTATAAATATACTCAATTAAAAGTAAAAGTATGTTGCATAAAAACAACTCTTAGAAGTACAATTTATCCCAAAAGTTACTCAAGTAGATGTAACGGAATAAATGTAGCGTGTTACTACCCACCTCTGCTAGCAATGCAGCTAAAGGGAGCTATCAATTCTACTGTTAAATCACTTTAAAAATGCATTAAAAAACCATCACCAATACTTAATTTACGTTAATAATAACAAACTGTAGCATAATCGTTGTTGTAAGAGCCAACACTGAGGAACTCTCTTTCTAGCTTCTACATCAGCACGAAATGCGTTTGAGTTTGTAATGCACACCACTGGGATAAAACACCAATCTGTACTGACTGAAAAAAATGAACAATCATATTACAGTATCTGTAAAGTATTAGCCCACATTTCATGTTTTGTTTGTACACAGCCAGCTAAACAGCGAATGCTGTCTGTCATAATACACGCATGTGACTCACTCAGTGGACGGTTGTGCGTTTGGTCCAGCTGGGCGGGGTACTTTTTTTCTGGTTTATTTGGGGCAAGCGCGCCATTTATGTCAAAATAGCGTGTCTCCAAAGTCCATGTGGAAAGCGGGGCGTGGTCACGCGCCACCTGCTGGCAACGGCATGCACAGGAGCCGGCTGGAAGCAAGATGACAGGTGAGTGGATACCTCAGCTGGAACGAGTTATCTAATCACCTGTCTCTATTTAGCAGCGTTGGTGACTGCAGGGCGGGGCTGAAAAGCCAGAAGGACCCCAGGAGGTGCGACGGACGCCAGAAGGGTTGTGGGAGGACTGAGCGAGTTAAAAACTTTGTGAGTGAACGAACTAAGACTGAAAAGACTTGGGGAGCGAACGAAGAAGATGAACTGTTGTGTGAATTAAAATGAAAAGAAGATCCTTTTGGGAACAAACGAAAGAAGAAATATTGTGTGTAAAAAGATTAAAAAGAATTGTCAACTTGAACTCCTGCTGTGATCCTTTGGTCCTGAGGACCCCAGACACCAACCTGTTACAGTTGGCGCCCAACCAAGCAAGGACCGAGGAAAGATGACGGCCCCAACCACCCCTGGAGGCACTGGGAAGAGTGCTGGCGGAGGTGTCGGCAGCCGCCCAGCAGCAGATGGAGGCAAGCATGCAACAGACACAGGTACTGCAAGCACTGGTGAGCCAGTCCGGAGGAAAGGAGAAGGAGAAGGGGACCGCCATGCAGAGGATGTCAGAGGGAGAGGACCCGCAAGTATTCTCGACGTATTCGAGACCACAGCGACAGCATGCGGCTGGCTGGACACCGAGTGGGGTGTCAAGCTGCTGCCGCTCCTGGCGGGGGAGGCGCAGCGGGCGGCGCTTAGTCTCCCAGCGCACGCTCGGGTGCATTTCCCCAACCTACGCCGGGCAATATTAGACCGCATCGGCAGCCACCCGGAGGACCACCGACGCCGGTTCCGGGTCATGCGACTGGGGCCTGAGGATCGACCGTTCGTGCTGGCGCAGCAGCTTCGGGATGCGGCCGTCCGGTGGCTTGAACCCCAGGAGGCCGATTGCAAGATGCTTGAGCGGATCCTCCTGGAGCAGTTTGTGGAGGCCATCCCAGCCCGGACGGCCGCTTGGGTGCGGTACCATCGCCCGCAGGACCTGATGGCCGCGGTGGCCCTGGCCGAGGATCATCTGGCGGTACACCGTGAAGGAAGCAACAAGATCGCCGAAAGACCCACACCAGCACCACGGGCAGCCGACAGATCCAGAGCAGCACCACAAGCGGCCCATCCCCGCACTCCGGAGACGGAGCTGGCAGACGCAGGAGGCCGCGGCAGAGCAGGTCGTCGGACCGGACAGGGACATACACACATACACACACACATCCACACACACACACACCACGTCATCCTCCAGCACTATTGAGGGGGGGAGACGGGGTGTATAACGTATGTAACATTCCTCCCTCTGTCCATGTTTCCGGCGCTGCGCAACAAGGGCTTCCCCCGCACACGGCACCTCGAACGCCAGGGCCGGTGTGCTGGGGCTGCGGCCAACCTGGTCACGTGCGCAGGGAGTGCTCGCTGATGGAGGTGGGGCAGGTGATATGGGTGGTCGAGCCCCCAGCACCCGCCTCTGATCCAGGGGAGGCGTACTGTGTCCCGGTAAGGGTTCAAGGGAGTATATACCGGGCAATGGTGGATTTGGGGTGCAAACAAACCATGATCCACCAAAACCTGGTTTGGCCCGGGGCGTTGAGGCAGGCAACACGGGTGAATTAGATGTATTCATGGGGATGTGCACACGTATCCCATTGTTCCAGTAGAAATTTGGCATCGGGGACAAAAGCATAGTGTGAAGGTTGCTGTGAGTGCGCACCTTACGCCTCCCATAATATTAGGGACAAATTGGCCGGGGTTTCCACTTCTTGTGACGCAATGTGTGGGGAGGCGTTCACGGATCGTAGGAAAAGGGAGTATCCGCGCGGCTCTCAGTGGCGAGGCGGGACCTTCCGCCACTGCCGAGCGGGAACCGGCGGGGGCTTTGTGGGACGCCCCCCCGCACCCATATTGGCATCCTACGGAGGATTTCCCCTCGAGCAGTTGCGAGACGAAACTTTGCGCGCGGCCTGGGACCAAGTCGACTATATCGACGGTCAGCTAATGCGCCCGGGAGCGGCGCGGGTATTCCCGCATTTCTCCATTATGAGAGATAGGCTGTATAGAGTGACCTGTGACACTCAGACGGGAGAAGAGATCACCCAGTTGCTGGTGCCGAAACGCCACCGGGAAATGGTTATCCAGGCGGCGCATGTGAACCCAATGGCTGGACATACGGGTTACGACAAAAGACTCAATCGGGTAATGGCCCGGTTCTATTGGCCGGGCATTCGGGCAGATGTGTGCCGCTTGTGCGCCGCCTGCCCGGAATGCCAACTGGTAAATCCAGCGGCCGTTCCGAAGGCGCCCTTGCGCCCATTACCACTTATAGAGGTCCCATTCGAAAGAATAGGCATGGACCTCATCGGGCCATTGCACCCGAGCTCACGCGGATATCGCTTTGTGTTAGTCCTAGTGGATTACGCAACGCACTATCCCGAAGCAGTGTCTCTGCGCTCCATCTCCGCATTGAGCGTAGCGCAAGCGATGTTTCAAATTATCTCACGGGTCGGGATCCCGAAAGAGATCCTGACCGACCAAGGCACGTCCTTCATGTCACGCACAGTCAAAGAACTATACGGATTACTGGGTATCAAATCGATCCGCACCAGCGTGTATCACCCCCAAACAGATGGGCTGGTGGAACACTTGAACAAAACGCTAAAAACCATGATCCGTAAGTTCACGCACAAGGACAAACCAAATTGGGACAAATGGCTGGATCCCCTCATGTTTGCGATGCGGGAGGTACCCCAGTCCTCCCTAGGTTTTACACCATTCGAGTTGTTGTACGGCAGGAAGCCGCGTGGAGTGCTGGACATAATTAAAGAAAGCTGGGAGGAAGGTCCGAGCTCCAGTAAAACTGAAGTCCAGTACGTTATGGACTTGAGAGCAAAACTACACACGTTGGGGCACTTATCACGGGAGAATTTGCTCCAAGCCCAAGAACGCCAAAAACGCACGTACAACCAGGTAACCCAGCTGCAAAAATTTGCACCGGGAGAAAAAGTCCTTTTGTTACTTCCCAGTTCCAGCTCTAAATTACTTGCGCGATGGCAAAGACCCTTTGAGTTCACACGGCAAGTGGGGGATGTGGACTATGAGGTTCGGCGCTCGGACCGAGGCGGAGACACCCAAATTTACCACCTCAATCTGCTGAAAGCATGGAAGGAGGCGGAGCCTGTTTCAATGGTGACGGTAGTAAGAGAGGAGGAGGAGTTGGGGCCAGAGGTCCCGCACTCTGCCCCTTCCCCTCCCCTCCCCTGTGATGATCACTTCACGCTCTGACAGAAAGCGGATGTTGCAGCGCTGCAACAGCGCTTTTCTGATGTGTTCTCCGCGCGGCCCGGCCCCACGAACCTCATCCAACATCACATCGAGACCAGCCCGGGGGTTACGGTGCGGACTCAACCATACAGACTTCCCGAGCACAAGCGCAAAGTAGTTCGGGAAGAACTAAAGACCATGTTGGAACTGGGGGTGATAGAAGAATCCAGCAGCGCGTGGTGTAGCCCAATCGTTGTGGTGGGAAAGAAGGATGGCTCCGTACGCTTCTGTGTGGATTACCGCAAGGTGAATGAGGTGTCACGTTTTGACGCGTACCCAATGCCCGGGGTCGACGAGCTCCTGGATCGGCTAGGCACTGCTCGCTTTTTCACCACATTGGGTTTAACCAAGGGCTACTGGCAGATTCCCTTATCACCAGAGTCCAAGGAAAAAACGGCCTTCTCCATTCCGGAAGGTTTATTCCAGTTCGTGACACTGCCGTTTGGTTTGTTCGGTGCCCCCGCCACGTTCCAGCGTCTCATGGACCGGGTGCTTCGCCCCCACGCGGCATACGCGGCCGCATATTTGGATGACGTCATCATCCAAAGCAGCGGCTGGGAACAGCACCTGGAGCGGGTGGGGGCGGTGCTTGAGTCCCTTGGGGGGGCGGGGCTCACCGCCAACCCAGCAAAGTGTGCGGTTGGCCGGAGGGAGGTACATTACCTGGGGTACCACTTGGGGGGGGGGGGGACAGGTGCGCCCACAGGTAGATAAAACAGCTGCGATTGCGGCCTGTCCATCCCCCAAGACAAAAAGGGAGGTGAGGCAGTTTTTGGGCCTGGCGGGATATTACCGCCGCTTTATTCCACGGTTCGCGGACTTAACCAGCCCACTAACTGACCTCACCCGAAAGGGTCCCCCAGAGCTGGTCCAGTGGACGGAGCAGTGCCAGCGGGCGTTCGAGCAGGTAAAGACGGCACTCTGCGAGAAACCGGTACTGTTTATGCCTGACTTCACCATCCCCTTTTGTCTGCAGGCGGACGCATCAGGCAGGGGGCTGGGGACGGTGCTGTCCCAGCGGGTGGAGGGTGTCTACCTCCCCATTCTGTACATCAGTAGGAAACTCTCAGACCGGGAGGCGAGGTACAGTACGGTGGAGAGGGAGTGCCTCGCCAACCGATGGGCGGTCGGGGCCCTCCGTTACTACCTGCTGGGGCGCGCCTTCAGTCTTTGTTCGGACCACAAACCGCTCCAATGGCTCCACCGGATGAAGGATGCAAACGCACGGATCACCCGGTGGTACCTCGCATTACAGCCATACAACTTCCGGGTGGTCCACAGGCCGGGCGCGCAGATGGCCGTGGCGGTCTTCCTCTCCCACCCTCCCGGGGGGTTGGGAGGGGGGGAGTCGGCGCGGCCGGACGGGTACCCTACCTGAAACTGACGGTGGAGGCCTGTGGGAGGCGGGGCGTGGTCACGCGCCGCCTGCTGGCAATGGCGTGCACAGGAGCCGGCTGGAAGCAAGATGACAGGTGAGTGGATACCTCAGCTGGAACGAGTTATCCAATCACCTGTCTCTATTTAGCAGCATTGGTGACTGCAGGGCGGGGCTGAAAAGCCAGAAGGACCCCAGGAGGTGCGACGGACGCCAGAAAGGTTGTGTGGAGGACTGAGCGAGTTAAAAACTTTGTGAGTGAACGAACTAAGACTGAAAAGATGAACTGTTGTGTAAATTAGAAATGAAAAGAAGATCCTTTCTGGGAACAAACGAAAGAATAAATATTGTGTGTAAAAAGATTAAAAAGAATTGTCAACCTGAACTCCTGCTGTGATCCTTCGGTCCTGAGGACCCCACGACACCAACCTGTTACAGTCCACATTTGCAGCTTTGAGTCAATTTCACTCCACTCTCCCGACTTCCGTCTGCTCCAACGTTCCACCCTCTTCTTCGTGCTCGCTACTAGAAGAAGTAGTTAATTCTTCCTTCATTCACCTTCAAAAAGATAAAGTTGTGAATCCTCATTTGTCCAAAAATAGACGTCTTTGTTGTTTGTTTCCAAGTCTGCCATAATTAGAAAACACATAAGTGTTTTGTATCCGGAAGTAGGAACACTTGAGGTTGGACATGAGCTGCTATAGAAACATAAATCAAGGCGCGAAACAACTCATTCCTGGAATTGATTAAAATCATCAAAATACAGTAAATATTAAACATATTGTTATGAACATGTTTATTCAGGTGTACTGGAGAGGAGGCTACGCCGGATAGTCAAACCTTGGATTCAGGAGGAACAGTGTGGTTTTCGTCCTGGTCGTGGAACTGTGGACCAGCTCTATACTCTCGGCAGGGTACTTGAGGGTACATGGGAGTTTGCCCAACCAATCTACATGTACTTTGTGGACTTGGAGAAGGCATTGGACCGTGTCCCTCGGGAAGTCCTGTGGGGAGTGCTCAGAGAGTATGGGGATTGAGACTGTCAGATTGTGGCGGTCCACTCCCTGTACGATCAGTGCCAGAGCTTGTTCCGCATTGCCGGCAGTAAGTCGGACACGTTTCCAGTAAGGGTTGGACTCCGCCAAGACTGCCTTTGTCACTGATTCTTTTCACAACTTTTATGGACAGAATTTGTAGGTGCAGTCAAGGCGTTGAGGGGATCCGGTTTGATGGCTGCAGAATCAAGTTTCTGCTTTTTGCAGATGATGTGGTCCTGATGGATTCATCTGGCCAGGATCTTCAGCTCTCTCTGGAACGGTTCGCAGCCAAGTGTGAAGCGACTGGGATGAGAATCAGCACCTGCAAGTCTGAGTCCAAGGTTCTAGCCTAGAAAAAGGTGGAGTGCCATCTCTGGGTTGGGGAGGAGACCCTGCCCCAAGTGGAGGAGTTCAAGTACTTCGGAGTCTTGTTCACGAGTGAGGGACGAGTGGATTGTGACATCGACAGGTGGATTGGTGCGGCGTTTTCTTTAATGCGGACACTGTATTGATCCGTTGTGGTGAAGAAGGAGCTGAACCACAAGGCAAAGCTCTCACTTTACCATTTGATCTACGTTCCCATCCTCACCTACGGTCATGAGCTTTGGCTTATGACCGAAAGGACAAGATCACGGGTACAAGCAGCCGTAATGAGTTTCCTCCGCCGGGTGGCGGGGATCTCCCTTAGAGATAGGTTGAAAAGCTCTGCCATCCGGGAGGAGCTCAAGGTAAAGCCGGTGCTCCTCCACATCGAGAGGAGCCAGATGAGGTGGTTCTGGGCATCTGGTCAGGATCCCACCCGAAGGGCACGTCCAACCGGCAGGACACGTTGGGAAGACTATGTCTCCAGACTGGCCTGGGAAAGCCTCGGGATCGCCTGGGAAGAGCTAGACGAAGTGGTTTGGGAGAGGAAAGTCTGGGCTTCCCTTCTTAGGCTGCTTCCCCCGCAACCCGACCTCGGATAAGCGAAAGAAAATGGATGGATGGATGGATGGGTTTTGAACATGTCTGTTACTTCATTATATATAAATACTTGCAGTGTGTATACAAAACATTTCTGAAGGGGTTTAAAGTTGTTTTAGAGGGTTTTGAAAGCTACAACGGTGACTTTTTTTTATCATCTTTTAAAATCCGAATTATAATGATTGTGAATGAATAACATCCCCAAAAAAGTGCAGTTTCCCTTTAAGCACATTGGAGAAATGGGCCCTTTGTGAAAACTGTACGTAATTAAGCTGTGATGGTAACAGTAGCGCCCCAAGCCTATAACAGCCTAGTTTTATTGATCACGTGTTTGTTATTGTTATTGTCTTAGGGACTATTGCTAGGTATTGGACACCTGGGAGTGCTCCAGTTTTTACTAGCAGTAGAGGCCAGCGACAGAGCAAGGCTTCTCTCACTGCAGAAAAAGCATAATGAAACCTTGTTTGCAGTTACGACATACTACAGTTCCCTTTACAATTCCCAAATTACAGGACAATAGACATTGATCTAATTGCTCGCACATGGGCACCTTGGCAGGTACAAGTCTATGAAGAGATAAGACAAAACAAGCTAATAATCCAGCACCCCCCTCAAGTGCACGACCACTTTGTAGCAATTGTTGCAAAACCTGCTCCATATTTGGAGCGATTGTAGTGGAACAAGTCAGAGCCATTTCTATTGATGTCATGAGGACAACAGAGTTTTAACTGGGGAAACATGGCAACAAATAAACACAGATGCCCAACAAGAAACCAAAGAATAAATCTCCAAACGTGTAAATTCTGCCAGTGGAAACCTGATGTGAAAAGCATGCATGGACCCCAGAACAATTACATAATGATGTATTGTATGTGCCATTTCAAAGACTTTGACTTTATTATTAAACGTAAGCTAACACTGTATAAACTTGTTCAAAAGTAAAGTTCTTCCAGCTTAATTTTGTGAACTGGTTTTTGTATTGCAAATTAAGTACTTTTTAAACTATTTAAGTTTCATATAGTCAGTTAGCTTTTTTCAGTATCTCATTTTGTTCTTTTTACCATTAATTTTACAAAAAAAATATATTTCTTAAATCTCTGCATACATGTTTTTATTCATTTTTATCAAACTCAATTTTATTGTTTAAAAAATGTGTCAAGGCCTTGACACAGGAAAGCGGAAGAAGACCAGGCGCCAGGTCTGAACATTCACAGAGAACCTCGACTGTGCATTCTTGTTGCGAGGAAAACTGACAACAAAAGGTTTTTCCAATTAAATAATCAATTCACACTGTCTGTGTTCTGTTACTGTGTTACGTAATTAGGTACTGCATTCATACTGAGGCTTGTCGGTTTATTTAGGCTGGAGATCAGCAACCCGCGGCTCTCGATGCGGCTCTTTAGTGCCACAGTTAGAAAGTCCACAATTTTGCATGTTTCTTATGCCTCAATGTTAAGCGTGTGCTGGCGTCCTACTCTGTCCTTGAACGCACCGTAAAAACACCTCTGTCTTGTTTTCCTCCGAGTATATATCGATCACTCTTTCTAAGAGAGCACAGCTTGTAGGTTCAAAGTGCAAAATTGAATAGCTTCGTTGCTCAGACAGCAATGTGTTTATTTAAGTTGAGATTGGGTATGCCGTTTCTTAATGGGGTATAACGTTTATGTCTCTTGTATGCATATTAGCATTTAAGATAGCACCACTCTGTCAGTGAGTATACCAAAGTGCTGCTATCAAACAGTTTTTTGGTCATCTTAATTCAAAACTGTAATATTAGCTGTGGGCAGCACAGTGGAGCAATGGTTAGCGCTCATTCTCCACAGAAGGTCCTGGGTTCGATTCCCCAGCTCGGGGTCTTCCTCTGTGGACTTTGCATGTTTTCCCCATGACTGCGTGGGTTCCCACCGCTTCCTTCCACCTCCAAAGACATGCACCTGGGGATAGGTTGATTGGCAACACTAAATGGTCCCTAGTTTGTGAACGTGAGTGTGAATGTTGTCTCTCTATCTGTGTTGGCCCTGTGATGAGATGCATTGTACCCTACTTTCTGACCGAATGTAGCTGGTATAGGCTCCAGCGACCCCAAGAGAGACAAGCAGTAGAAGATGGATGGAAGGAATACGAACTTTCGAGAGTTTTACCTAATTATCATTTATATCATGCCATGTACCATACCAATACCATTAATACCATGTATTGTTACATCACTAGTTTTAGTTCCAAGCATGCCTCTATCAGTCACTCCATGAATTTGTGATGATGCGATCGCGCCGATTCAAACAAATTCAAACAATAACCGCAAATTATGTGCGGCACTGCCATTTTGTCCAGTGACTGCAAATTTTGGCCAATCAGGGTCAATTTCACGAATCAAATTTGTTGTTCACAAACTGTCAATCAAAACTTGGGACTTCTTGTGTAGTCAAAACAGGAAAAGCAACGTGTATCAACATTTCAACTCTATATTGCTCAAACAGCACAGTTGTCATCTTCACATGTGGCTCAGACCTACTTTCGGTTAGCTGTTTTCGCTAATTTTGCAGGTATATTGGTACTTGACACATGCTAACTGTTGTCATGTTAACCTTTTTTTGTATTTATTGTTTGGCTAATTTTGCAAATATACACCAAATAATCATATATTTGGTCACTTGACGCAATCTAGCTAGCGTGCTAACTGTTAGTGTTTCAGTTTGCTTTTGGCATTTCAGCATTCACTCGCAATTTCCAAAGAAATTGCAATTTATAGGTAGTAGTACTGGATTAGCAGTGATGGGCAAGCTACTTTTAAAATGTAGTAAGTTAAGCTTAAATAAATGTAGTTAAGCTACAGGGGAGTCTATCTCCTCGGAATTGTAGCGAGCGACACTACAATCTTTTGATAAAAGTATCTTGCTACATCAAAACTATGTGTATATGAATATGTACGTATACCTCAACTTAATGTACAACTTTCCACCAAACTAATAGGCAAAGCATACATTTGACGTTAATGGTTTAGTATAATAAACACAAACTGTAAACAAAATTCCTCTGTCTGGCTTTTAATCATTTTAACTTGCAAAGTTGTAGTACTATGTACAAAATGAGGAAAAACAGTGGAAATAAATTAAAAGCAATACTAATAATATGAAATAAACACCGAAATACATGCTCTCTATTTGAATGGAGACTTTTCAGCACAGGATAAAACACTGCTTCAACAGAAACCACAGTGGCAAAATGACAATAACCTGGCCAAACGAAAAGTGCAAAACATTTTTCTTACAAAACAGACATTAACAAACTCCATCCTTTCCTGAATGGAAATCAATTAAAGTGGACACATTTTTGTGCCAGGATTGGAATCCTACTTAACTTTTATACCAGTGTTAATTTAGCAGCATCTGGTAATCGGTATTGACACTTTTCCATCGCCTCCCTGACTGGTTTTCGCACACAGCTGTGAACTCTCAAGCTAGCCAGAACAAATCAGAATTTTTATAAAATGTTAAAAAAATTGTATATTTAATAAAAGTACTGGTAAATTGCCTATTGATGCACCCTGGAATAAACAAACAAAGCTGCAAACCGTGCATCAATAAACTACTTGGGACGGAGTGGCGCGGTTGTGAGAGTGGCCGTCCCAGCAAACAGAGGGTTCCTGGTTCGATCCCCAGCTTCTACCAACCTAGTCACGTCCATTGTGTCATTGAGCAAGACACTTCACCCTTGCTCCTGATGAGTCGTGGTTAGCGCATTGCATGGCAGCTCCCGCCATCAGTGTGTGAATGTGTGTGTGAATGGGTGAATGCGGAAATAGTGTCAAAGCGCTTTGAGTACCTTGAAGGTAGAAAAGCGTTAAACAAGTATAACCCATTTACCATTTACTTTTATGAACCACACAGGTTTTTTTTTTTGGAAGTCCTTCTAAAGTGGATGACATCCTTTTACATTTTTTTTTAGTTTACACCCTTGTAGCAAATACTGTCATGATCTCGTCCCAGGAGAGACCCTCTCCTCATGCGGTTTCTGAGACGGCTGATTTTGCTTCCTGGCGTTGATGACCCGCCCTATCTTGGCTCTGATGGGCCTGCCCGTAATGTTTTGCCCTAACCTTAGCCAATTGTGACTCATCATACCTGCACGTAAACCAATCAATTATCATGGATTTTCTTTGTATTTTTTTGTGCCCACCCCACTGGATGTGCGAACGGTAGAAAAATGGATGGATGGATTCGCAGTCCATTTTTTCTCTTTGGAGCGTCTCGCGTTTGATAGACGCTACTTTACTACATGGGTCTAAAACAGTGGTTTTCTTAACCTTGTTGGAGGTACCGATCCCCATTAGTTTCATATGCACATTCACCGAACCCTTCTTAGTGAAAAATAAAATGTTATTTTTTTTCAAATTCAGGAAAACGTTATGTGTTTTGGGTAACACTTAATTATGGAGAACATATTCTAAGTAACAAAGACTTCATTTGGAGTTATTTGGTTAGCGTTAGGGTTAGAGGGTTAGGGTTATAATGAGGCCATGCCGAATAAGGCATTAATAAGTACTTAATAATGACTAGTTAAGAGCCAATATGTTACTAATTTGCGTGTTAATAAGCAACTAATTAATGGTGAATATGTCCCCCATACTAAAGTGTTACCATGTTTTTTTACTGGTGCACACAATGAACCGTGCATGGACATCACCTTGTTCAAAGAACAAAACCGACACTGAACTCACACTAGATTGCATAAACTCACAACAAATTACACACCTGCAAATCAGTGTGACTTCTGCTGTTGCCGTATCCGTAATACGCCGATAGAGAGAAGTTTTTTATTGAGACGATGAGTCGGGTGTGTTTTGACCTCTGCCGAACCCCTGAGGCCGACTCACCGAACCCCAATGGTTCGATCGAACCCAGATTAAGAACCACTGGTCTAAAAAACAGGTAAGCTACTGGGAAATGTAGTCAAGCTATGTAGTGTCACCATTAAAGCGCACTCCTGCCATCACTAATTATTAGTATTAAAACAGTGCAGTAATTTGATTGTGAGGTTTTACTGCCATCTTGTGTCTTTGTTGACTCTGTGTTGTTAAAAACGAGTAAAATATCAATACAGTTTTTTTTTTTCCAGTTTTTGTTGAAACCCTGCACTTTTTGAGGTTAAGGCTATAAGGGACACTTTAAACATGATAGCAAATTCAGAAAGTCACAAGTTGATTAAATGTTTTTGAAAAAGTATCAAACAGTTGAAAGTCTTTCCGCATTTTTCTGAAAAAGCTGCTGCTAAATCAAACATTTTAGGCTGCAACACTCACAAAAAAGCCTACAAAATCCCAAAGGAACTGATTTATGAACATTGCAATGTGCACTAATGGAGCAAAAAAAAAAACACAGATTACCATAAATTCTGGCTTATCAATTGCTACTTTTTTCCTACGCTTATTAAAAGGTACGACTAATTTATGGATTTTTCTTTGCTAAACAGGTGTGTTATTGTTTTTGCTATGGCACCATCTTTTGGACGAGTTCATTCATTGAGGTGCTGCAAGGTGAACGTCTACATTAGTGCTTTCAACGAGAAGTACAAGTGCTGCTCCATCTTTTAGTCATCTATAGCGTTTCTACCCGTATACATTTTTTATTTTGCAGTCCAAGCAACATTGGTCGTGGTAAGTTTTACAATTTAACTAAAAGTATGTGTACTTACTAAATTGTTTAATGTGTGATGTCTGTAGGAGTGCTTTCATGCATATTTGTACATGTTATTGCAAGGTAATGAAGTGGGCGCCGTTCGCGTTAGCTAATATCCTAACATGTTTACGATTGTCCGTGTTAGTATAACTAACTTACTTTTTATATTGTTCCAGTTTCAAAAATTCCTCACCAAAATGTCACCGTGGCGTTATTGAGTATTTTTAGCTGATTGAGAGCTCGCTTGCGCCGCTGGTAGGTCCATGACGATGACTTCTGTTTTGTTTTGTCAACCGTTTTACTGCTGTGCGACAGGCACCGATTGGAAACAATTAAAGTACGTAAATAAACATTTACAAAATCTTTCAGTGTAAATACCTAATTTCCCAATGTATATATCTGCGGCTCATAGTCTGGTGCAGCTGATTTATGGAAAAAAATTTAACTGGTGCTGCTTATGTATTACATTCTTTATAGTCAGGAAAATACGGTGTACATCACTCATTTCTTTCACTGGGTTCAATTTCTCATCTTTTTAATCATATGGTATTCTTTTTACTCTGCAGTTGCATTCACTACAAGCAAATTAAAATTTGAATTAGCCTGGTGATGAAATAACCAACACTCCTGCCACCCCAAAATCACATCTTTATGTAAGAACTTGTGGTGTGACCTCTTAAAACCCCATATATCATTCAGCCAGGAATTTCCTCTGACCGCATATTGCCCTGTAGGGACAACAGTCTGTGCAGTAATACACAATAAAACATATATAATGATATGTATATTGCACCACAACCGCCAGACTTGAAACACTCTCCATAGCCACATTACCTCTTTTAAGTACAATTAACACAGCTAGCGGTCGCAACAGCGCAGGAAAGTGAACGTCAGTGGCAGAATCAAGAATATCATGCCAGACCTCCAACCTGTCATTTGATCACTGTGTTGGTGGTATATGTTGGCAGACGGCGCAATACCCACAGTCAGCTAATGTCAGCTAACCAGAAAATGGAAAACATGGTCTCATTTTCATTCATGTTGTTGGACTCTGATATCACCTCTTTTCATCACTTCCTTTAATCAACTGGATTAATTCAACCAATGTGACTTAAAGCCCATCAGTGAAAATGTTACTTTGGATAAGGTGCAGAGTCATATTTCAGTTGTGAACATATCTGCCAGTCACCAGGAGCTGTACGACACAGGAGAGTTTTTGCTTAAAGGTTTGAAGATAAAAGAGGAACAGCACTTTTGTTTTTTTAATTTGCCTATAATCCAAAATCCTTATGTGAGACAGGAACGCACGTCCTTCTCCTGTCTGTGCGTTAGCAATAATAACAACTGCTAATAAGAGGTGACTAACAATCCAAGTAATGGAGATAAAATCTATTCTGCCTCTACAGCTCTCTAAAAACCTCCAAAAACATTTTATACACATGCTACAAGTAAATATTTAATATAATAACTGGCACATTCATAATGACATGTAATATATACAGTAGTTTGGTCATTTTAAGTATCACCGTAACTTTTCTTCTATGCACATTGATTTCACAGAACGCATAGCATTAATCGCTATTTCCGTCAAAAAAAAAAAAAAAAAAAATACTACCAATCATGGCTGACTTTGTGGGAGCCAACGATGACTACTCTGGGACAAATGATGATCCAGAACTTTATCTTTTTTTGGACGGACTACACAAAGGATGAGCTACAAGTTTTAGAAGCTGCACGTTGAGCTGATCTAGCTCCAGTGAATTACAAACACAATGCAATTACTTACTGTACAGTCTCTGTTTTCACTGGGATGCTGACTGAAGGGTTATTGTTTAATCTTTCAAGAAAATACTCACGCTCCCTGTTTCCATGATTAATTTTTTATTTTTTTAAAACAAGAAATTTGACACACAGTTGACAGAAATACAAATGTTTTCCTTCCCCTCACCGCCCAAAAAAACAGTCATATAAGTAAAGATAAAGGCCCACTGAAATGCGATTTTCTTATTTAAACAGGGATAGCAGGTCCATTCTATGTGTCATACTTGATCATTTCGTGATATTGCCATATTTTTGTTGAAAGGATTTAGTAGAGAACATCCACGATAAAGTTTGCAACTTTTGCTTGCTAAGACAAAAGCCCTGCCTCTACTGGAAGTCGCAGACGATGACGTCACATGTTTGATGGCTCCTCACATATTCACATTGTTTATAATGGGAGCCTCCAACAAAAACTGCTATTCAGACCGAGAAAACGACAATTTCCCCATTAATTTGAGCGAGGATGAAAGATTTGTGGTTGAGGATATTGATAGCGACGGACTAGAAAAAAAAAAAAACGCGATTGCATTGGGACGGATTCAGATGTTTTTAGACACATTTACAAGGATAATTCTGGGAAATCCCTTATCCTTCTATTGTGTTGCTAGTGTTTTAGTGAGTTTAACAGTACCTGATAGTCGTAGGGGTGTGTCCACGGGTGTCTTGACGCGCAGTGTCTCTGGGGAGTCGACGGCAGCTTTATGGACGGCACAAGCTCAGCTGATCTCCGGTAAGAAGCGACTTTTTTTTTTTTTAATAAATGTTTTTATTGAATTTGACAGGTATTACAATGTACAATAAAACAGTAAACACATTTTCCCCTCTTTTTCCCACCCACTTCCAAGAACAGCAACCCAATAGAAGCGACTTTCTACCACAATTTTCTCACCGAAACCTGCTGGTTGACATTCTGTCGGGACACATTTCCGCTCTGATCCATAGTAACGTTTCACCTCTGTGAATTTTAAACAAGGAATCACCGTGTGTTTGTGTGGCTAAACGCTAAAGCTTCCCAACTCCATCTTTCTACTTTGACTTCTCCAATATTAATTAAACAACTTGCAAAAGATTCAGCAAAACAGATCTCCAAAATACTGTGTAATTATGCTGTTAAAGCAGACAACTTTTAGCTGTGTGTGTGCGCAGCGCTCATATTTCCTAACAGCCCGTGACGTCAAGCGTACACGTCATCATTACGCGACGTTTCCAAGAAGAAACTCCCTGGAAATTTAAAATTGCAATTTAGTAAACTAAAAAGGCTGTATTGGCATGTGTTCCAATGTTAATATTTCATCATTGATTTATAAAATATCAGACTGCGTGGTGGGTAGTAGTGGGTTTCAGTAGGCCTTTAAGATGACATTTAGCCACAGACAACTGCACTTCTAAATGGCCCCAACATGATGCAGCAATACACAAAAGCAGACAGAAGCCTCATTAATTATCCATCCATCCATCCATTTTCTACCGCTTATTCCCTCTTGGGGTCGCGGGGGCACTGGCGCCTATCTCAGCTACAATCGGGCAGAAGGCGGGGTACACCCTGGACAGGTCGCCACCTCATCTTAGCGCCAACACAGTAATTATATACATCTCAATTACATTTCAATCCATGTTAAATTGGAAATCAGTCTGTAAACACAGAAATACAAACTGTATTTGACCAGTTATATTTTTTAATCAATCAAAGTTTATTTATATAGCCCCTAATCACAAGTGTCTCAAAGGGCTGCACCAGCCACAACGAAATCCTCGTCCCAGATCCCACATCCGGGCAAGAAAAAACTTAACCCAATGGGATACAATGAGAAACTTTGGAGGGGACCGGTGATGTCGAGTGGATGTCGAGTGGATATAGTTAATAGTGTGAGAGTCCAGTCCATAGTGGGGTTCAGCAGGGGATTATCTTGAGTGGTGACAAGTCAGCAGTGCTGAGACGTCCCCAACTGATTCACTGATGAGATTTTATATTTTATACGTAAGTAGTAAAACCTTAAAGTCACATCTTAAGTGCACAGGAAGCCAGTGCAGGTGAGCACAATATGATCAAATGTTCTTGTTCTTGTCAAAAGCCTAGCAGACGCCTTTTGGAACAACTGTAATATTTTACAGACGTAGGTAGACCCGAAGAAAATAGGTTGCAGTAATCGAGACGAGACGTAACAAACGCATGAATAATGATTTCAGCATCGCTGGTGGACAAAATGCAACACATCTTAGCGATATTACGGATATGAAAGAAGGCTGTTTTAGTAACACTCTTAATGTGTTACTCAAATGAGAGAGTTGGGTTGAAGATAATACCCAGATTCTTTACCGAGTCGCCTTGTGTAATTGTTTGGTTGTCAAATGTTAAGGTGGAATTATTAAATAGGTGCCGGTGTTTATCAGGACCGATAATCAGCATTTCCGTTTTCTTAGCCTTGAGTTGCAAAAAGTTAGTGGACATCCATTGTTTAATTTCATTCAGACACGCCTCCAGGTAACTACAATCTGGTGTGTTGATTAGCTACACTTGCAGTCTTACCCCTGATTTCTAAAGTATGCGAAAGGGCTGCGTAATGCCATTGCCACGGCGGCGGACTCTTTCCGTTTTTATTCAAGTCAAAATGTCCGTTTCCAACGGCACAGACATGGCGGTAACTTTCCGCATCCTTACGCTAAATATACGCAAAATTTATGTATATACTTAAATTTTTGCCAGTCGATCCAACGCGGTGGTTCAATTTAGCTAAAATCTGCTTGTGCTGGACAGGAAGTCATCCACGACACATTATAAATTGTTCGATTTACTCTCAAAATAAGATGGACTGTCTTCTAGTTTGGTCATATTTTACGCTTTAAAATGGACATATGGTACAGATGTTATTTCCCCTTGTTGACCCAAATGCTGAGTCTGAAAGACCAAACTTAAATATCCTATATAGGTAAATCCTGGGCAGCTATGTGCGGAATTTGGGTCTTGTATCAAATGCCAGCTGATACGGGGTCCGGATAAACAGAGGCGTGGTTTGTTGGAGTTCTGTGTGTCTACGATGCTCGTGAAGGATGTGTTACTGTTGTGTTGTTGTTTGCTTGGAAAAAAAAAAAGCTGTTGTTCTGCAATGCAAAACTGTCGTCTTTTTCATAAGTCAAGTTAATGCCGTCACAGACGAGCCCCCCTGAGGGTAAAAAATGAAATGGTTATTTTATCACATGATTATGCGGGTATTTGCGAGGTATCATAAAAAGCTGAACTATTTTGCTGCGTACGGGAGCCCAACAACACAGTGGTGGATTGCTGGACGGCATATGGTGGTTAAGTTTTGCTGTCATTTCACCTCATGAGAACATGATCGGTTAGAGCAGGGGTCCACAGCCCAAAATGTTAAAAGAACCATATTGGACCAAAAATACTCCCAAAAAAAAAAAAAAATCTGTCTGGAAAATATTAAAAGCCTGGTATAAGTCTTATAATGACGGCAACACATGATCTAAATGTGTTGATTAGCCCACTATCAAAGGCTGACACAAATTTCTGTTGACAAAAATTGTCACGTGGGGGTTTCATCTTTATGCGGGGCCATTCTCCCGGGATGCAGACGGACAACTCCGGACAAAGCGTGAAGGTAGGATATGAATTAATGTTCGTAAATCATGACATACAAAAAACAGGAAGCAAACCAAATCCTAGGTTGAAACTTGGCACAGGAATTTAGAAACATAGAAACCAAAAATAAACCTACGTGGCTTTCGCATACAGCAGACAACGAAGCCAGACAGAGTGTGGCGAGCAACGTGAATAAATAACTCTGATTAGTGCCCAGCAGTAGGTGAACGTGCCGAACACTAACGGAAGGCAGGTGAAACCAATCAATACCTATGGTGACCAAAACAATCCCAGGAGTTCACAAAACAGGAACTGAGAGTCCAAAACTAACAGAACATGACTAAACAAAACAAGATCCGGGTCACAGATCACAAAAGAAATGTTGAATTTTAATATTTATTCTACACATTTTTACAAC
This sequence comes from Nerophis ophidion, assembly GCF_033978795.1. Lineage (NCBI taxonomy): Eukaryota > Metazoa > Chordata > Actinopteri > Syngnathiformes > Syngnathidae > Nerophis > Nerophis ophidion. The sequence goes on from NC_084613.1 coordinate 50,684,942, forward strand.
TTTGGAAATCATTAGTAAAATGGAGGTTTCATAGAGGGTGTATTAACTCCTGGAAATGACTGTCTTAAAATGGTCAAAGGTATAGATGTGTGTGTCCAAGATAAAAGAAAGGTCTTGTTTTAATGGATCTATTACAATCTTTGCAAGCTGGGTAACATTTGCTGTGGTCTGGAACAACATGGCACAAAAACAAATATTAGAAATGCAGCCAACATCATATACAGATAATGTGTCATGAGACATGCAAATATAAATTAAATACACAGAAAACATAGGTGAAGGAAATTAAATGAGCTCAAATATACCTAGAAACGAGGCATAATGATGCAATATATACATGCAGTTTGCCTAAATAGCATGTTAGCATTGATTAGCTTGCACTCATGGATTCGTCAAATATGCCTGATTAGCACTCCAACATATCAATAACATCAACAAAGCTCACCTTTGTGCATTCGCACAGCATACAAAGTTTGGTGGACACAATGAGATAAAGAAGGAGTGACATAAAACACGTCTTTCTGTGGCAGCATCGGAGGAAGTCGTACATGTAAACAAATTATGATGAGTTGAAGGATCCCTAAAATTAGTAGGACAAAATGGTGCTTGCCAAATACTCTCATCAGTGAAGCATTTATAACATAAACAGTGGGATTTTATAACAATTAAGAAGGTTTATGGCATGATTGTTCTCCTACAGAAAATGTATTAAAACAAAATATAGTCTTTTTTTCATCTTTTTCCAATTTTATACATCTCTGAGAGAGGTGCAGGGAGCCACTGGTGCGGCGCTGGGGAGCGGCATGCGGTTCTAGAACCGTCGGTTGCTGACCCCCGGGTTACAGTAATCGTATCTGACTCATGGCCACAATTTAGAGGTGAAAGGCATCATATATAATCTAACATTGCCTTTTCCAAACCAGAGGTGATTCAACAGCAGCAGGAGTTCAGTAACTAGCTTACCTCCCTGTAAGCAAGGCGCTGTTACTAAAAGTAGATCCTCTGTATTACTACTTACAATACAAATGTCGCAATAGGTTGGTTAATTTGCAGGTCTCGAAATAGTGTTGCTGGCAGTTTGTAGATGGGTTTTTTAAGAGTGCTTTATAGGCGGAATAGATTCGCCTCACAGCGAGAGGGTTCCGGGTTTGTATGTTTTCCCGAGACTGGGTTCTCTGCGGGTACTCCGGCTTCCTCCCACCTCCAAAGACATGCACCTGGGGATAAGTTGATTGGCAACACTAAACTGGCCCTAGTGTGTGAATGTGAGTGTGAATGTTGTCTGTCTATCTGTGTTGGCCCTGCAATGAGATGGCAAGTTGTCCAGGGTGTACACCGCCTTCCGCTCTACAGCAGCTGGGATAGACTCTAGCCCCCACACGACCCCATTTCCCAGCAAGGGACAACCAGTAGAAAATAGATGGATGGATTTTGCACCAGCGACCCCGTGACCCCAAAAAGGAATAAGCAGTAGAAAATGGATGGATGGACGGATTATACATGTAATGGTTCCCAGTAATAGGCTACTGATGGAATTCGGTTGATACCTATTGATATCCGTTTTCTAATTCCGGGGTCGCGAGGGGCCTGGAGCCTATTGTGCTCTAATCTATGCTTAAGCACACATCTTCTGCCACGACTGGAGTAGGCATTTAATGTATTTTCACGTCTGAAATGTAGCAAAATGATAGAATGACCGATTGTCCCTGGCAGGTTCTTACTGAGATAATGAAAATAGTCTTAAAATGAAACCCGTAACATGGTCATTCACCCTTGAAGACGTTCGTGTGCATAACGGATAAAATCAGATCATACTTGCCAACCTTGAGACCTCCGATTTTGGGGGGGGTCGGGTGCGTGGTTGGGGCGGGGTGCGTGGTTAAGAGGGGAGGAGTATAATTCACAAACTCGAGTATTTCATATATATATATATATATATATATATATATATATATATATATATATATATATATATATATATATATATATATACGTATATATATATATATACATATATATATATATATATATATATATATATATGTATATATATATATATATATATATATATATATATATATATATATATACGTATATATATATATATATATATATATATATATATATATATATATATATATATATATATATATGAAATACTTGACTTTCAGTGAACTCTAGCTATATATATTTATTGTATTATATATATAAATAAAAGAAATAGTTGAATTATATATGTATGAAATACTTGACTTTCAGTGAATTCTAGCTATATATATTTATTGTATTATATATAAATAAAAGAAATAGTTGAATTTCAGACGGCACTTATCAAATACACAGTAATAAAAACACAGTTGTTCTACTAACTGTACTGTGCTTGCTAGTTACTAAAAACAACAACAATAACACTTACCTTTCACTATTTGAGTAACCTTTGTCCTGCCATTTACGTACTGGCGAGAGTCACTTGCCGCCAGATGCCCAACACCACGTAAATCGTTGGCCAATCAAAAAGCAACCCCATAACGCTATAGCCAACATTCACCAGGAGATGGCAACAGATAACATAGAATCATTCTATTACAGACGGCGTCGCCATGGCTGTAACTTCCTCGTTCTTCTGCTTCCTCTCCGTGTGTGCAGAATTTTATTAAAATCCGTAGATGTTGTAATGTCATTGGCAGGCAAGCTGTTTGTATTGTGGAAAAGCGAACATGAAAACAGGCTGTCCCCACTCTGGTCCGCATGGAAGGGACGTGGCCTCCATCTCCGCTGAATTTAGGGAGATTTTCGGGAGAAAATTTCTTCCGGGAGGTTTTCGGGAGAGGCGCTGAATTTCGGGCGTCTCCCGGAAAGTCCGGGAGGGTTGGCAAGTATGCATTAGATGGACTTTTATTGATCGCCTAAACGTGTGCCCTCAGGACATATTGAAGTTAAAATCGCAGCAACACCATATACAAAATACAGGAGGGTGACAGTAGCAGCGCAAGTATGTATAATAACAATGAGGCAAAAAAATCATGTTATTGAACAATGCGGATTTATGCAGTTTGATGGCATGGGGAACTAAGGAGTTTGAGTGTGTTGGTTTTACTCCGAGGAAGGTGTCATGCCTGTCATTTGTTGGAGGGTGTAGTTTTCGGGTCGGAGCCACCTTTGCCCACACTTAATTCTCATTTCCTACCTGACTACTTAGGCTCTCCAGTCCTTTCAGTCGGCGCCAGTAGACTCCTGATGTTGTGTTCATCTTCTCTGCTGTGGCTCCACTCACGCTATTCGTTCCTGTGGCTCTTTGTCCGCGCTGCCGCCTAGTGTTTACTTGTTCCTCTCCCTACCTTTTGTCTGTCCTTTATTAGTTTTTTCTCACACCATTTTCAGTGCGGTTTTTGTTATTATTTCTATTCTTTCTTCTCTTCGTTTGGGTCCTAGTCCGGCAAAGGCTGATTGTGGCAAACGAGACTTCTCTGCACCCTGAAGAGGGGTGCTGGCATGATCCCTGGTATGATCCCTGATGGCCGGCTATCTTCTTCCTGCAACCTTCACAAGGAAGTCCAGCTCCATGCCAATCACAAAACTACTTTTAATGGCCGCCAGGTACAAATTAAATCATCAGGACGACGCAAATTAAAACTGGAAAAAGGTCATTGAAATTGATGGGACAAGTAAACAGGCCAGAGCCTGAATTCAGATAAGGTATACATGTCATACAGAACACAATACAAAATCTGAAAACTAACAAAACAATTTCAATATAATTACAGATGTCCGGTAATATCGGACTGCCGATATTATCGGCCGATAATGTATTACTTTTTAAAACGCTGTTGTGTACACGGACGTAGGGAGAAGTATAGAGCGCCAATAAACCTCAAAGGCACTGCCTTTGCGTAATGGCCCAGTTACATAATATATACGGCTTTTCACACACACAAGTGAATGCAACGCATACTTGGTCAACAGCCATACAGGTCACACTGAGAGTGAGCAAATAAACAACTATAACACTGTTACAAATATGCGCCACACTGTGAGGCCACACCTAACAAGAATGACAAACACATTTCAGGAGAATATCCGCACCGTAACAAAACATAAACACAACAGAACAAATACCCAGAACCACTTGCAGCACTAACTCTTCCGGGACGCTACAATGTACACCCATACACCCCCTGCTAACTCCTACCTTGCCCCCACCTCAACTCAACCCACCTTCCTCATGTTCTCACAGGGAGAGCATGTCCCAAATTCCAAGCTGCTGTTTTGACGCATGTTAAAAAAAATAATGCACTTTGTGACTTCAATAATTAATATGGCAGTGCCATGTTGGCATTTTTTCCATAATTTGAGTTGATTTATTTTGGAAAACCTTGTTAAATTGTTTAATGCACACAACAAAATAGGTATGATAATGTGTTAATTCCACGACTATATATATTGGTATCCTTTGATATCGGTTTCGATAATTAAGAGTTGGACAATATCGGATATCGGCAAAAAAGCCATTATTGAACGTCTCTAAATATAATAGTTCAAATCTTGAGGTGGCGACTTGTCCGCCCGAATGCAGCTGAGATAGGCTCCAGCAACCCTCGCGACCCCAAAAGGGACAAGTGGTAAAAAATGGATGGATGGATTGATAGTTCAAATCAAAAACTTGAAGCTGAACGGCGTGGCGCAGTGGGGAGAGTGGCCGTGCGCAACCCGAGCGTCCCTGGTTCAATTCCCACCTAGTACCAACCTCGTCACGTCCGTTGTGTCCTGAGCAAGACACTTCACCCTTGCTCCTGATGGGTGCTGGTTGGTGCCTTGCATGGCAGCTCCCTCCATCAGTGTGTGAATGTGTGTGTGAATGGGTAAATGTGGAAGTAGTGTCAAAGCGCTTTGAGTACCTTGAAGGTAGAAAAGAGCTATACAAGTACAACCCATTTATCATTTATCATTTAACAAAAAATACTATATATTAATAATTGCACTGATTAAACATGATCAATTGCAGATTCATAGCAACTACATTCAGTTAGACTCTCCTTTGATACTTGACACTTGTGCCCACTTCACTGCTTTCAACTGATGCCTTTTGACCTTTGTGGTTCCACCTTTAAATCCCCTCTGTCAAGGCCAGGGCAGAGCTACAAGTTATTTCATTGGTGGTTGTCTTTTTGAGAGGTGACTGCAGTATAAATCGGCTGTCCCTCCTCCACACTTGCAACGTATAAATCTGGAGGTCAACGTGAGTTGCTGTGTTTTCATTTAAAGCATATTTCCACTATTTACATTCCAGATATTTCAGTTTGCTGCTGCACAAAGGCACATAAGGAGTTTATAAAAGAAAAAGTGTATTCTATAAGAAAAATGACACACCTGAAATGTTCATTTATCAAATGGTGGGGGTAATAAGTTTCGAACGATGGACTCTTGTGTGCCAAAGGTTTTCCTGGACCTCATGGGCTTCTGGCAGGCCACATGTTCGAACACATAGTCCAAGCAGAGGACAGCCAGAATGGCTCACCTGGCTGCACTGTCTGGTTTATGGCAGCGGATGTGGAAAATAAATATTGCAGTCAGAAATTTAGAGAGGTGCCTCAGCGGGAGGGCCCATCTGGAACATTATAGCCTATACACGGAATTCTGGATTTGTTTCAGAAGATGTAGAACCAGGGGGGTGAATAGGGGGTAGTCGACATGCCACTTCTTCCCGTCTCCTAGCAACATGGACATCTGGCCACCGGGTGTTGACCTCAAGCTGTGGTGGCTCCAAAACAAAATACCCTGACCATTTTATCACCTAACCTAAGACACGGAAGCACTTTTTAGGTGAAATGAAAACCATGTCCCTTATGGCTATTTCTTTGATCGTTCATAAAGCAATTACATATAAAATTGCATGCAAACCTTTCCTCTTTCATGCTTGGTGTGTGTACCAAACATGGTGAACCTCTGCAGATGAATGCTTTGCCATAAATATCGTAGACATAGTTTTGTCCCATCGGAATGTCACTAAGTAAATAATGAAAATCACCGCAGTCTCGATGGCATCAAAAACAGATGAGAACCAAAAACAGTATAAACAATCCTTGGGATTTCATTTAACTACTTCATGACCAACTGTTTATATAGTGGTTATGATTTGTTGTGTATGCCCAAGTCAAATATATTCAGGAAGGCACAATTTAAAACAGAAGGAGGGGGGGGTGGAGGGATCCCTTGTTTGCACTTTGGAGAAGTAATATATTTCTTGTTCCATATACGGAGTATAATTCGCTTTGCCAGCTTATCATCACAGGTAGGGTCTTCTGTGGAAAAAAATGTCTGAGACCAGTAAGAGTGCATTAACCTGTTGAAAAAGGGTTTTGATGCACAAGCGACTTCCAATGATTGACAGAAAAACTCAAATTACTGTCGTACCTCAACCTACAATATGAATTGTTTCTGTGACGGAGCGTTTAACTCAAAACACTTGTCATCTATTGAAATGCATTGTTATCAATTTAATTGGTTCTTTGCCTCCAAAACAGCACATATTTAAAATGTAATATACTGTTTAAAAAAAAAACAATACAATCAAATGTACTACTATCAACTACAGTCATTTTATGACATAATATTGTACTTCAGAGAATTTACTTCTAAATTATACAAACCCCGTTTCCATATGAGTTGAGAAATTGTTTTTATGTTTTATTTATTTATTTTTTTATCATGTTCTGTTTGTGTTGTGTTGTTTGCTCGGTCCTCGTATTATCTTTTAACCTGTCCATTGTACAGCACTTTGGCTACCCCTGTGGTAAATTTTAAATGTGCTTTATAAATAAAGTTTATTTGATTTGATTTGATTTGTGTTAGATGTAAATAAAAACCGAATACAATGATTTGCAAACCCTTTTCAACCCATATTCAATTGAATGCACTACAAAGACAATATATATGATGTTCAAACTCATAGACTTTTTTTTTTTTTTTTTTGCAAATAATTAACTTAGAATTTCATGGCTGCAACACGTGCCAAAGAAGTTGGGAAGGGGCATGTTCACTACTGTGTAACATCAACTTTTATTTTAACAACATTCAATAAACGTTTGGGAACTGAGGAAACTAATTGTTGAAGCTTTGAAAGTGGAATTCTTTCCCATTCTTGTTTCATGTAGACCAGGGGTCGGGAACCTTTTTGGCTGAGAGAGCCAAAAATCCAAATATTTTAAAATGTATTTTCGTAAGAGCCATAAAATATTTTTTTTCAACACTGAACACAACTAAACGCGTGCATTTTTAAGTAAGACCAACATTTCTAGAGTATAATAGGTCTCTTATTCTTGTAAAACCATTGGTATTCTGAAGCTAACTGTGGAGGGGTGTGGCCTGCGGTCCTGCAGCGAAGCTGGGTGTTGCCAGGACCGGCCTCGAAATCAGCGACAGGTGTGTAGATTGCCCACCTGGGCCTTGTTATCTAATCACCTGTCGCTCTGTTTAGAAGCAGCAGCCAAGACAATTGCTGGAAAGCAACTGAGAGACTTATTGAAAAATAAAAAATATTGTTACCCTGAAACAGGCTCTCAAGTTGGTCTGAAGAACTCCCAGGAGGGCAAGCCCTAAATTAACCAATAATAAATAAATCACTTCTTACCCTTAATGCAACTTCTTGACAAGTGCGGTAGAAAAAGGATGGAGAGATTCAAATGCATGAGCATGTTTTATTTTTTGAACGATATTTTTAACACTTTGATTACAAGTGGAATTATTCATTACTTATCGTGTTAAGTAATGTCAGCTCAGATTTATCCGAGAGCCTGAGGCAGTCATCAAAAGAGCCACATCTGGCTCGTGAGCCATAGGTTCCCTACCCCTGATGTAAACCTTCAGTCATTCAACAGTCCGGGGTCTCTGCTGTCGTATTTTACGCTTCATAATGCGCTACACATTTTCGATGGGAGACAGGTCTGGACTGCAGGCGGGCCAGGAAAGTACCCGCAATCTTTTTTTATGAAGCCACTCTGTTATAACACTTGTCTTGCTGAAATAAGCAGGGGCGTCCATGAAAAAGACAGCGCTTAGATGGCAGAATATGTTGTTCCAAAACCTGTATGTACCTTTCAGCATTAATGGTGCCTTCACAAATGTGTAAGTTACCCATGCCTTGGGCACCAATGCATCCCCATACCATCACAGATGCTGGCTTTTAAACTTTGCGTCGATAACAGTCTGGATGGTTCGCTTCCCCTTTGGTCCAGAGGACACGATGTCGAATATTTCCAAAAACAATATTAAATGTGGACTCGTCCGACCACAGAACACTTTTCCACTTTGCATCAGTCCATCTTATATTATCTCGGGCCCAGAGAAGCCGGCGGAATTTCTGGATGTTGTTGATAAATGGCTTTCGCTTTGCATGGTAGAGCTTTAACTTACACTTACAGATGTAGCGACGAACTGTATTTAGTGACAGCTAAAATTTTTGATTGCAACATAAAGCGTAACAATTGAGAGACAGATTTGATCTCAAAACACTTATCTTATGTCAAGTCAAACAGCCAGAACTTCCAACTGCATTAACTAGCACAAAATTTTAAAGTAGGTCTAGGTTTGTGACAAAACCATTTTCCTATAATTAATCTCACTTTATATTAAAGATTTACAATACATTCTTTTAAAGGTTTGATGATTTAACCAAAGCTAGTATGTATTGCGTAATTCTCAGCACAATAATGAAGGACACAAAACAGAGATCATTGTGTCCTGGGGTGGAGAAACAGGACCAAATGTGATGCGTAAGAGAAAGTTTAGAGAACCTTGGAGCCGTTGTCTTGATTCTCTTACATAACCTGTGGAAGAATTCCAGACCAGACTGGGATGACGCTGCCATCCCAAGTTATTTATGACAGTTTGTGTTGGATAAATATGATGCCAGATACGTGTGGATAGTAAAGTAATGAACCTTTCATAGTGGGGGGAATATTTTTTTCTCTTCTCGACAAGAATGTGGGCCTCCATGGCTACTAGAACCTCAGCTTGGTCTGGAGGATAGATCGTGAAGACGGTCCAGACGTGTGTGTCTGGTACCTAGTTTAGTCTGCAACCTAATGCAGACAAAGACACAGTAAACTTAATCAAAATATGTCTGTGGTAAAACAACATGCCTTGATGGGCCTTCATGGAAATTCAATATTGCATACATAAACAATAATACAGGATATTTGTCACCTTTTGGCACGCTCACATATAACATTTACATTATGTAAACGACAACAATCAATACCATAGCAGCAAATGTTTGTTATTGATAATATTTTGCCAAACAGTAGGCAGAATGCCTAATTCCCACTGCTGAAGGCCCATTTTGAACACCCACTCAAGTTACCAAATATGGTTCTTTGCAAAGTAAAACTAAAGAGGCCAAACAAGGAAATTTCTCATCCTCTCTCTCATCTACAGAATCAGCTCTACTGGTCTGACTGTGGATTCAGTTATCTACTGTGACTTTTTTTTCATGTAGCATTAGGTTTGTGTCAAAACTAGCAGCAAGGAACATAGGAATTTCATTTTCTCAATGGCAAATACAAACCTTGTTTCCATATGAGTTGGGAAATTGTGTTAGATGTAAATACAAACGGAATACAATGATTTGTAAATACTTTTCAACCGATATTCAGTTGAATATGCTACAAAGACAACAAATTTGATGTTCAAACTGATAAAGCGCTTCTTCTTCTACGGTATGCAACCGCCAAGGTAAGCACCCGCCCCCGTAGAAGAAGAACCGCGCGGCTAATTTAATTTGTGTGTTTCTGTAAAGACGACCACAAAATGGCGCCTACTAAGAGACACGCGTACAACGCAGAATTCAAACTCAAGGCAATAAGTCACGCAGAAGAACACGGAAATAGAGCAGCAGCGACAGAATTGAACATAAATGAATCAATGGTGCGTAGGAGGAGGAAGCAACAAGATGACCTGCGCCAAGTAAAGAAGACAACACAGAGTTTCCGAGGGATCAAAGCAAGATGGCAACAGTTGGAGGACAAACTGGAACAGTGGGTTGTTGAGCAGAGAGCAGCAAGCAGAAGTGTCAGTACCAACACTATATCAATGAAAGCAACAGCGCTAGCAAGCGAACTTCACTTGGATGATTTTAAAGGTGGTGCTTCTTGGTGATTTTGGTTCATGAAAAGACGCAATCTCTCCATCCGCACACGGACTACTATTTCACAGCAACTGCCAAAAGACTTTCAAGAAAAGCTGGCTACTTTCCGCGCATATTGTAAAAACAAGATAGCTGAAAAAAAGATCCGGCCAGGAAGGCAGGATTCATGGAACTTCCGGACAACAACAGCGACACTGACTCTGATGACTTCGACGAGACGGAGCCCACCATTTTGGATGCCGTATTCGCCCAATTTTTTAATTCAGACACCGAAGAAGAAGAATTCGAGGGATTCGTGGATGAGGAATAACTTCTGAAGGTGAGCTTTAAATGTTTATTTTGTGTGCTGTGACATTAACGTTCGAGCAACGTTGAGTTATTGATGTTGCTATTGTTCTGCAATATTTTGAGTGTTACTATTGTTGTGATTGCATATTTGCACACTGGTTTGTATTATTAAAGTTTGACTGACCTATCTGACTGTTTTTTTGACATTCCCTTTTGCGCAGCGTGGGCGCGGCTTATGACCCGGTGCGGCTTATAGGTTAACAAAGTTTTTAAATATGCCAGTCATTGAAGGTGCGGCTTTTAACACGGGGCGGCTTATAGCGCGGAAAATACGCTAATTGGAAACAGTTGAGTGCCATGATTGGGTATAAAAGCAGCTTACATGAAATGCTAAGTAATTCACCAACAAGGATGGGGTGAGGGTCACCACTTTGTAAGCAAATTGTCGAATAGTTTTAGAACAACATTTCTCAATGAGCTATTGCAAGGAATTTAGGGATTTTACCATCTATGGTCCGTAAAATCATCAAAAAGTTCAGAAAATCTGGAGAAATCACTGCACGTAAGCGATGATATTATGGACTTTTGACCCATCAGGCGGTACTGCATCAAAAACCGACATCAGTGTATAAAGGATATCACCACATGGGCTCAGGAACACTTCATAAAACCACTGTCAGTAACTACTGTCGGTCGCTACATCTGTAAGTGCAAGTTAAAACTCTACAATGCAAAGCCACACCCATTTATCAACAATATCCTGAAACGCCACCGGCTTGGCTGGGCCCGAGCTCACCTAAGATGGACTGATGCAAAGTGGAAAGGTGTTCTGTGGTCTGACAAGTCCACATTTCAAATTATATTTGGAAACAGAGGATGTGCGCCACTTTCTCTTGTCGTTTTCAGCTGCATATTTCACTACGTCAAGCTTGTAATCTGCAGTACATGATTTCCTTTTCGGTCCAAATTTTGTTCAGCCCTTCTCAGTTTATATAAGTTACCGCCAACGAGGAAATTATCCTATGTAATAGCTACGGCAGTAGCATATAGTATGTAGCAGTTAGCATTCCATGACCCACAATACACTTCTGCCATTACCCTCCCCCGCCGAATTCTTATTGGTTGACGTGTGTGTGACGATTGCTGATGTGTGTGTGACAATTGCTGACATTTGCTTCGTCTCTTCCGCAAATGAGATAAATAATATTATTTGATATTTTACGGTAATGTGTTAGTAATTTCCCACATAAGTCACTCCGGAGTATATGCCGCACCCCCGGCCAAACTATGAAAAAAACTGCGACCTTTAGTCCGAAAAATACAGCACTTATCTTTGCTTTTAGGCCGATTGTACACACGCAAACACATACTTTTGTCATTATAAATGCAAAGCGCAACAACACTGCCTTGCTGGCTGTAAACAAACTATAAGAGGACTTACTGTATGTTTGAACGTAAACATGTTTTTATTTTCACTCAACATTAATAAAAAAAGACATCAAAATGGGCTTTGTGACACTCCCCCCAGCGTTAATGACAGTCAGCTGTTTTGGATACGATTGCTGTCCAACCTCCAGCTGATGGGACAACTTTGAAAAGCAAAACTGTTTGCTCTGTGTCATAAGAAAGATGCAACAATACTTCATGTTTTTAGTGCCTATTTAACGACAGATCATGAAGTTAACTTACGCATGTTGCTTCCATTTGTGTAGCTGTAGCGTCCTCCCTGTTAGTGTGTACTGATGTTAAAGAATATATACACTTCAATGCACATGTAATATATCACTATATCAATGATAACATTTTTAATAATTCCACAAAAGTTTTGCAGTGGTCACATATGTCCGTGCACTTTAGGCACCCAAACATTAAAGAAGATTCCTTCCAAAACCCAAGACCAGTGAGGTTGGCACGTTGTATAAATTGTAAATGAAAACGGAATACAATGATTTGCAAATCTTTTTCAACCTATATTCAATTGAATAGACTGCAAAGACAAGATATTTAATGTTCGAACTGGTAACCTTAATTATTTGCAAATACTAGCTCATTTGGAATTTGATGACTGCAACATGTTTCAAAAAAGCTGGCACTGTCAAGCTTGGACTTGGATTGTTTGTGCTCCTTCGACGCAGAGGGAATATGGGACGAGCGAGGCGTGAATTCAGGTACATGATTATTTATACACTAAACAGAAAAATATGCAAACTAAGGGCGCTCACAAGGAGGTATAAAACTTGGCTACAAAATATAAACAGGAAACAAAAACACTTGCTCGATTGGCATGAATGAACCATCAACAGAAACAGCACCATGGCATGACTATAAACAACTAAAACAAAACACTTACTGTGACAACAAAAACAGGAGGCAAGAATAGCAAGGTGCGTGGCAGGTGATCGTGGGCATGGAGAATCACCAGCAAAGGTCCTAGATTACAATGAAAGTTAATGTTCCCAGACTGATGGACAGAAAGAAATTGACTTAAATAGTGGCTGTGATAATTAGGAACAGGTGCGGGACTGAGGGCATGGGCGTGACTAGGAGGACAAGGTGAAAAGCAATGAGTTGTCATGGTAACAAAACAAACCAGGAAGTGAAAAAACGGAACAAGAGTCCAGAAAACAAAACATGATCAAACATACAACCAGATTTACAGATGTGACAGAGCCCCCCCATTAAGGACAGCTTCCAGATGTCCCACAATGATTTTTTTTTTATTTATTTTTTTTTTTTTCCAAGATGGCGCTGCTGTAGTGGCTTCTGTAGGCAGGAGCTCTGTGCTCTTGTGTCATCCTTTTGTGTTTCCCTCTTGTTTTCATGTGGTATTATATTTTTTTGCATTTTGGTCCGGGACCCTTTGGGACTGTGTGACAAGGGGTGGCACTTTCGTGACCTCTGTGGTGCTTTTTTCGTGGACTTCTGGATCTGCCTCCCGGGAGCCTTTTGGCCATGGAGACCAGCTGCAGGGTCTCTGCTACACCAGAGTCTGTTTGGATGTACTGGAGGAGATGCAGATGACGGGACAGGACTATGGAGCTAGCACTGAGCTACTGGGACGGAGAGGCTTCGCGGTGTCTTAACTGGGTGAGCAGGTGTCGGACACCTCAGTCACCTTGAACGTATCCTCGCTCATCCATGCGGACTCGACATTGGCCGAGAGTGGAGTCGGCTGTCTTGGTTGCCTTGTTGGGTCTGCTTTTGTCTCTGGCCATGCTCCCTCCACCCCAGCAGACGATGGCGTGGAACACCGCAGAGGCCACCACAGTGGATATGTTTCTTTTACTTTTTATTCATAGCTGTATGTAGAAGTGTCTGGTTGTATCTGCTGCTTTAATGTCTTTAATGTCCTCTGTGTTCTTTGATGTTTGATGTTTCCCTCTTACACACATGGAAGAGGGATGTGTACTATGGCTATGAGTTGTTGTGTCTTTTTTTTTTCCCTTGGCCTCAGTCTGCACCCCCACTCCAGGGCCTAGGCTAAGACCGATTTTTAAATTTTATTTTAATCTTCTATTTTTTTTCTTCCCCCACCCCTCTTGTTTACCTGTATGTCATCTTTTTTGTAAGGGGCGCTGGAAGCCGGCAGACCCGTCAGCGATCCTGTTCTGTCTCCCTGTAATGTTTGTCTCATCTTGAATGGGATTGTGCTGAAAATTGTAATTTTCCTGAAGGAACTCTCCTGACGGAATAAATAAAGTACTATCTATCTATCTATCTATCTATCTATCTATCTATCTAGAGTCATGGGAGGGCGGGAGGGGGACATGGCGGTGGATCGCCAAACCACGTGTCCCCGTATCCATCGGGGCAGAGTCAGGTGGTGGCGACGCATGGAGGACCGAGGTGGGCGACCCGGGAACGGCCACATCCGTGGCCGACCCCCTTGGCGTGGCGGACGACCACGTAGTAGCCACCACTGTGGCCTACGAGGAGGTCGACATCCTTGGCGTGGTGGACGCCCACGTAGCAGCCACATCCGTGGCCAACAAGGAGGCGGGCGCGTCATCATCGTGGCAGGCGTTGGCGGTCGGCGTGGACTTGGGCTTGGCGGTCGACTTGGACTTGGCGGTCGACTTGGACTTGGCGGGCGACTTGGACTTGAGCTTGGCGGTCGACTTGGACTTGGGCTTGGCGGTCGACTTGGACTTGGGCTTGGCGGTCGGCGTGGAGCTGCCACTGGCGACGCTTGGTGACGTGGAGCTGCCACTGGCGGCGCTTGGCGATGTGGATCTGTCACTGGCGGCGCTTGGCGACTTGGAGCTGCCACTGGCGGCGCTTGGCGACGTGGAGCTGACACTGGCGGCGCTTGGCTACGTGGAGCTGACACTGGCGGCGCTTGGCTACGTGGAGCTGACACTGGCGGCGCTTGGCTACGTGGAGCTGACACTGGCGGCGCTTGGCTACGTGAAGCTGACACTGGCGGCGCTTGGCTACGTGGAGCTGACACTGGCAGCGCTTGGCTACGTGGAGCTGACACTGGCGGCGCTTGGCTACGTGGAGCTGACACTGGGGGCGCTTGGCGACGTGGAGCTGCCACTGGGGGCGCTTGGCGACGTGGAGCTGCCACTGGGGCCGCTTGGCGACGTGGAGCTGCCACTGGGGCCACTTGGCGACGTGGAGCTGCCACTGGGGGCACTTGGCGACGTGGAGCTGCCACTTGGGGCACTTGGCGACGTGGAGCTGCCTTTGGGGGCACTTGGCGACTTGGACTTGGACTTGGACTTGGAGGTTGACGTGGAGGTGGACTTTGACGTGGACGTGGAGCAGGTCGTGGTGTTAGCCTTGGACTTGGCCTCGGTGCTAGCCGTGGACTTGGTTGTGGTGCTAGCCGTGGAGCAGGTCATGGTGCTAGCCTTGGACTTGGACTTGAACTTGGTGCTAGCATCAGACCTGAACTTGGAGCTAGCCTTGGACCTGGACTTGGTGCTAACATCGGACTTGGTCTTGGACTTGGTGCTGGACTTGGACTTTGGCGTGGACTTGGACTTTGGCATGGACTTGGACTTGGAGCTGGACATGGACTTGGTCTTGGAGCTGGACGTTGACTTGGTCTTGGAGCTGGACGTGGACTTTGTTTTGGAGCTGGACGTGGTCTTGGAGCTGGAAGCTGTGGCTTAATCGGCTGAAAAACTGGAGGTGGGGGACGTGCTGGTCGCTGTGGCTTGGAACCGCACCGGGCATAACCAACCCCCAAGCTCCCAGCACCAGTGCTCCCCTCAAGGAGTGGCTGCCAGACACTTTCATCATGACATGAAACAGTCTCTTGGGGTGGGTGGAGGGCGGTGAGGAGGAGGGCAGAATCCTCCCCTCCAAATTGTCCATCTTGTATTTTCTTTTTATTTGTCTTGGTTTGATTATTTAAAAAAAAAAAATTCTTGTGACGTGTGTGGAGCTTGAGTGTTGGGGGGCGTGGCATGAAATTCAGATGGCTGTGATTGATGTGATCTATTGTGCAAAATCATTTTTTGATAATAATTTATCAATGTTATGGGATTTGAGTCTTCTGATGGAGGTGGGTGATTAACTGTGAAAGTCTTGAAAAAAAAATCTTCCTGATCTGCGATGTGTGTTGACGGTGGCGTGACGTTTTCATGGAGAGTCCGGGCAGCACACGGTCCACTTCCGCCCTGAGTGGGAGGAGCTTGCTGGCGCGACGCTTCCTTTCCGCACCTGGAAGCCTTCCCCGACATTCTCCGTCGAGGGCGACGCTTCCGGGAAGACGGCAACATGTCGTCGTCTTCGGGCCAAATGAAGTCAATGGGGACCTCTTCACCATTTGGCCCCAACGTCAACCTTCTTTGCGCGAGGGAAGAGTAGCGCAGCGTTTCCTCCTCCATCGCGCTCAGCACCGCCAAAGACACCTCGTCCAAATCTCCTGCGAAGGAGCGCTTTTGCCTGGAACATTCTGTCAAGCTTGGACTTGGATTGTTTGTGCTCCTTCGATGCAGAGTGAATATGGGACGAGCCAGGCGTGAATTCAGGTACATGATTCTTTATTTATGTAACAGGGTCAATTACGTCTTGTAAATAATTTATTTTCTAAAGTTTTATTATTGTTATAATTACACAAAATATGTAAGTTACATATAAATACCTGAATATTGTTTGATGTTTTGTCAATGTGGAACCATTGTCTCATTGTCCCTCCTACTGCAATAATTACTGTGACACCTGTCTTTTTATATGCGTTAGACACGCCCTCCAACTTCCCTTTTTGTCTACGATAACGGGAGAGGTAGGCGTTCATGCGACGACAGAAAATGTCTTGTTAAGAACTTTAATTCATTTCTTGTTCATTATTATGTATTTGTGTAGGGGCTCGACGATGGCACAAAGTTTTGATGACGATTGTATTCTGTTTTATCAGGTATGTTTTTATTTTACTGTGTATGTAACTATGCCTGCTCTTTTTGTCTACGATAACGGGAGAGGGGCTCGACGATGGCACAAAGTTTTGATGACGATTGTATTCTGTGTTATCAGTAAAGTGCAGTGGAGAAACCCATAGTGTCGGTCGTGTTACATAAAAAACACACAACGCAGAGGAAAAGACCACCGGTTACACTTGCTGCCGTACGACCCGTTGCATCGCCGACCAGCCCTCGTCTGGTGCCCGGGAAAGCTGCCGGAGTTTCCCGCCCGCTGCACTGCGACCCCGAAAGGGAATAAGCGGTAGAAAATGGATGGATGGATGCACTCTGCTACTCCTCCCTCTCTCTCCCTGTCGCCGCGGACAAAGGTGCGCGCTCCCGCGTGCGCGCAAGGTGTGCTGACAAACCACGCTGATTTAAAGTGTGTGTGTGAGATTTAAGCTCGTTTAGGTTTGTGCTGGTGACGTTATTATATCCAGCTGGTACATTTTATGAACATTTTGTGACAGATAGTCCTATCAAAAAAAAAAAAGTATAATGGGCAAGCCTGTTTGTATGAGTGATTAGTGAAGCCTTTTGATTGTGTTTTATTTTCTGTTCATCTATTGATCAGTGTGGGCTTATGAGAGGCTTGATATGCCCTAATAGCACTTGTGTTTTTTTTGCTACAGTGCTGTGCTATGTATTGATTTGTCAGGGGTATTTACAGTGGGCTTTACAGTGAAGTATTTTTTTTTTTGTTGTTTTTTTTTTTTGTATGTGTCAACTTGTGTCACTATTGGCCTTGTTTTGCTATACTCCCTTTGTGGGAATTTGTCTTTGCTGTGTTGGTGAAGTATTAGTACAGTATTTGAAATTCCTGCAATGGCTGGTCGTGGGCATAGTGTCACATTTGGAATGGGGAGGGGTAGGTTGGTGTCAAGCAGTCCTAGTTTCATGATAGACCAACCAGTTTTTAACCCGCTACTAAACCCCATCTCTAGCTCTACACCAGTTACTCAAGCAGTGCGTGAGCCCACACAAGTTATATCTGTTGATGCTTTTGGAGACATGATCACATCTTTAGCTAAACAGATAGGAGACAACATCTCTGCCAACATCAGCATGATGCACCAGCCAAGTGCCTTGCAGCCTCAGTCCACCGCTGTGAGCCCTTCCTCCGGGCAAGATGGTTCGCCACAAGTGAAAGTTGTCGTGCAGCCTAACGTCAAAGCACCACCTTACTTTAGGGGCGATAATTCAGATTTGTTCTCAATTCACGAATGGGTAGACATGATGAAATGTTACCTAAATAGAGTAAAATGTGACAGTCCTCCTGAAATGTTTGAGCTAATTATGTCCAGACTAACAGGTAAAGCGAGGGATGTTGTAAAAGTGTCGCTGCGCAGCCGCCCTGATCTGAATGCACCTGACCTGCCCACTGCAATGTTTGACATTTTGAAAGGTAACTTCAGTGAGTTATCATATTCTAAAATACCTATGAAAGACTTTTACTTCACAATTCCCCATTCTGGTGAGAGTGCTATGGACTACTGGATCCGCCTTAATAAGTCCATCAATGCTGCCGACGAGTATCTCCATAGGCAGGGTAAATCTGTTGAGGACCCCAGTGCTGAAGTCGTCATGATGTTTATTAATCACTGTCCTGACCCTCATCTTGCCTTGTTGTTTCAACTAAAGTCGCCTGAGCAGTGGACTGCAGCTGAGGTTCAGGAGCGTCTGGATGCTCACATAAGAAAGGTTAGAAAGACAGCCCCCCAGTCTCAATGTATGGTGGGCTTGTCAACTTATAGTCAAAGCCCAGTGACTGATTGTTCTTCACAAGGGGCTGTCTCGGTAGCACGCAAGCACTCATTGCATACTGTTCCTCAGCCTTCCCCTACCCTTTCCTGCAGTCACCCTCCGTCTGATGCTCCTGCAGCTGTCGCACATCAGTCCGCCTCCCCATTACACCCATCTTCTGTCAATGTGGCGCCAGCCGCTTTTGACCCACCAGCTAACGACCTTGGTGCTCAAGTTGTGGCCATGTTTGATAGAGTTCTATCCTTGTGCAATGCTTCTTTGGCTAACAATCGAAGACCAGGGCGCCAAACGTCAGGCAGCCGTCAGACTGCTCAACCCCGAAATCACCAAAGTTCTTTGGCAGTCACGTGTCGAGTATGTACGTCCAGTGAACATTCAACTCATGCACACTGTAAGCTCTACAGATTGTGCCTTAACTGTTTGAGACCTGGTCACATGAAGCGTGAGTGCCCACAAGCCTCACATTCCCCGGCTATACCGCCATCTTTTCCACCCAATGCTGATTTAAACTAACCCGCCTGTGTAGTGAGAGGGGTAGCATGGGCAATGCTAGTAGCACCCTCAGTGAAAATGAAGATGTGCAGTTGACCTATGTGAACTGTTGTAGTAGTGTTTCTGATGACAAAACAGTGATTGTTGTGGTTCCCATAGAGTGGAAGGAGCTAGTGAGTTGTTTTATGCTCCAATGTCTGTGGGGGGCCAGTCTGTTTTAAGAGGGATGCTTAATTCAGGTAGCATGTCATGCACACTAAATGTGGAGGCGGAGTCAAAGCTTTGAGCTGTTGGGCTACTCCCTAGCCCTCGGCCTGTGCCGGAGAAGGTGGTACTTGTTGGCTGTGGTGGCCTTATGACACAACCCAGGTGCATTTATGACCTTGAAATTGAAGTTTATGGGTCTAAGTTCATTGTGCCAACTTTACTTGTACAAGGGCAGAAAGATGAGATGATCATTGGGACCAATGTCATAAGACCCATTATACAGGCGATGAAGTCGGATAATAAGTACTGGCAGCTGGTCTGCTCCAATACTTCTGACCCCAATTGTGAACAGTTTCTTGGACTACTTAGCTGTATCACACGCTGGTCTGGTCCCGAAATGCCTGAAAAAGTTGGTACAGTCAAGCTAAGACAATCTGTCACTCTTGCACCTCAGGGAGAGTCTCTAGTATGGGGGAAGCTGCCCAGCAGTGCTCCTGTGTCACCTGGGAGCACTGTCATTGTGGAGCCCACCTCTTCCCGTTCAACCCCTTGAGACATCATTGTTGGGCGGGTCGTGACACCCATGTGGGGTGATCGTTGGGTCCCGATGAAAATTCTGAACCCAACAAAGAGACCTGTGACACTGTGCCGTAATGCTAAGGTAGCAGATGTTTTTCCTTGTATTGCAATGGAAGACCTTCCTTTGTCACAGAATGTGTGTATGCAGCACACCTGTGAGGGAAGTGACCCAACCTCCAGGTCAGGTACCACCTCTAATCCCCTTCAGCAGCTTAAAGAGTGCGGGTTGGCAGATGTTGATCTTGAAGGGTGTGAAGTATCAGAGGAATGGAAACAGCGTCTGGCTGAACTAGTCCTCACCTACGAAGATGTATTTTCTAAGGACAAGCTGGACTGTGGTGAAGCAAAGGATTTCGTCCACCGAATCCACCTCACTGATGATCGCCCTTTTAGACTCCCCTATCGCCGTGTCCCTCCAGCTCACTATCATAAGCTGAGAGAGGTGCTGTCTGAGATGGAGTTCAAAGGAATCATCAGTAAGTCAGTCAGTGAGTATGCTTCACCCCTTGTCCTTGTCTGGAAGAAGTCAGGGAAGTTGAGGATCTGCACAGACTTCCGCTGGCTTAACGCCAAGACCGTGAAGGATGCACACCCGCTACCGCACCAGGCTGACTGTCTTTCCACCCTTGGGGGAAATGCCTATTTCAGTACCATGGATCTTACATCGGGGTTTTACAACGTCCCCCTCCATGAGTCTGACAGGCGGTATACGGCCTTCACAACACCTTTAGGCCTATACGAGTACAACAGACTTCCCCAGGGCTTGTGCAACAGCTCTGCATCCTTTATGCGGATGATGATCAGCATCTTTGGGGACTTGAACTTCTCAAGCCTTCTCTGCTATTTGGATGACCTGCTCGTGTTTGCTCCATCCGAAGAGGAAGCCCTGAAGCGGCTGGAGAGTGTCTTCCTGCGTCTCAGAGCCAACAACCTGAAACTAGCGCAGAGGAAGTGCTACTTCTTGCGAAGGACCGTGAAGTTTCTGGGTCATGTAGTAAACGGCGGGGGGCGTCGTAGTCGACCAGGAGAAAATCAAGGTCATCTCAGCTTTTGAAAAAGAGGATCTTATGGAGGATGACGGCTGCACCCCATCACAGCGGAAAGTCAAGTCCTTCCTTGGCATGGTGCTGTACTACCAGCATTTCATCCCTGGCTGTTCTTCTCTCGCTAAGCCATTGTACACCTTGACTGCAGGACAGAAAAGGAGTGCCAAAGGCTCCTTTGGGCGTAGAAGAGCAGGCACCTTCAGAAAACTGACTCCATAGGACTGGACGTCTGCCTGTGAGAAGGCATTTAAAGATCTGAAGAGTGCACTTCTTAATAGTGTGGTGCTGGCTCATCCAGACTTTGAAAGGCCCTTCATCCTCTGCACTGATGCTTCCCTTGATGGTCTAGGTGCAGTCCTGTCCCAGGTCCCCGACGGCGAAGAACGAGCGAGACCAATTGCTTTTGCAAGCAAAACTCTCAGCCGCAGCCAAGTCAACTACCCTGCTCACAGACTGGAGTTCTTGGCCCTTAAATGGGCAGTTTGTGATAAATTCAGCCACTGGCTCAAGGGTCACATATTTACTGTCTGGTCGGATAACAACCCCCTCACTCACATCTTGACTAAACCAAAACTAGATGCCTGTTAGCAGCGGTGGGTCTCCAAGTTGGCTCCATATAATTTTGAGATTAAGCACATCCCTGGCAGGCAGAATGTGGTGGCAGATGCACTCAGTAGAGACCCATTTGTGACTCCTTTAAGGGAGCGACTGCTGGGTGAGCCCTATGCTAAGCTGCTGAATGGGGTCTGTGATGTCAGTGATGGATGTGTGCAGGATGCGTTCCGCTTCACTTGTCGGCCTCAATCACTGATGTGTCATCCTCACATTGACACTATTGAAAGTTCAATGTCCGAAGAAGATGTCTCTTCCATCCTTTCTTCTTTGGATGAATGGGACTGTGCTCCTCGCCAGCATGCTACCTCACCAGCTGACCACCTCACAACATTGGAACCTCCTGGCCAAGACACTTTGCCTTCCCTATCACT
This sequence comes from Nerophis ophidion, assembly GCF_033978795.1. Classification (NCBI taxonomy): domain Eukaryota; kingdom Metazoa; phylum Chordata; class Actinopteri; order Syngnathiformes; family Syngnathidae; genus Nerophis; species Nerophis ophidion. Next base: position 50,706,858 of record NC_084613.1, read on the forward strand.
TGCTGACCTTCAGTCTCACCAACAAAAAGACCCAGTCATCTTAAGAGCTACTTTTTATGTTGACAGAAAACGGAGGCCCTCCAGACGCGAACGATGTAATGAAAATCAGCCAACTCTGAGAGTCTTGAAACAGTGGGATAGGCTGACACTTCAAGATGGCATTCTCTATAGAGTCACAAAGGACCCTTTGACCAAGAAGAAGAGGTACCAGTTTGTTGTGCCAGAGTCCTTGAAGGCAGATGCACTGTCTGGCGTTCATGACCTAGCTGGTCATCAAGGTCAGCCCCGCACTCTTGCTCTAGCTCGCCAACGCTTTTTCTGGTATGACATGGAGAAAGATGTCCGCAATTACGTGAAACAGTGCCGCAGGTGCGTTCTTAGCAAGACCCCTGAGCCTTCAGCAAAGGCCTCGCTACAGAGCATTAAGACCTCTGCTCCCCTAGAGCTTGTGTGTGTTGACTTTTGGACAGCTGAAGACAGCCACAACAAATCTGTGGATGTACTTGTAGTCACTGATCACTTTACGAAATTGGCACATGCCTTTCCTTGTCAGGACCAGACTGCGAAGAGGGTTGCTAAGAAATTATGGGACAGCTTCTTCTGCATTTACGGGTTCCCTGAGCGCCTTCATTCAGACCAGGGTGCAAATTTTGAAAGTGAACTGATTGCTGAACTCTTGATGTTGTCAGGAGTTCAAAAGTCTCACACTTCCCCCTACCATCCTATGGGAAACGGTGGGACGGAGCGGTTCAACCGCACCTTGGGCAACATGTTGAGATCATTGCCCCCTCGTTCCAAGCAAAAATGGCCCCAAATGATCCAAACAATGACTTTTGTGTATAATTGCACTGTGCATGAGACGACTGGGTTTGCGCCTTTTTATTTGATGTTTGGGAGAACCCCGAGATTGCTAGTAGATCTCCTCTTTAAGAATGTGTTTCGGGATGAGACTGTGTGTGACTATAACATATATGTAAAGTCCCTTTTAGAGGACCTGCATTGTGCCATGACGCTTGCCCAGAAGAACTGCTCAGCTGAGCAGAAGCATCAGTGCAACAGTACAACAGAAAGGTCAAAGGTCAGCATCTTTCACTTGGCGACCAGGTTTTGTTGGCAAACAAAGGTGTCAAAGGGAAGCGTAAACTTTCTGACAAGTGGTTGCCTGTTATACACACTGTGGTGGCCTCAAAACCTGACCTGCACATCTACCGGATCAAGGATCCAGAGGGGAATGAAAGGGTTGTTCACCGTAACCTGTTGCTCAAGGTCAACTTCCTGCCTTTAGACGGAGCTTTGGATGATGATGCTGGACCCGTGGTCATGCCTGCCATTGCAGTGTCTGATGGGTGTGAGTCACTACAATTAGTCCCAGTTGTTCCATCTCAAGCATCTGGTGCTGAGAACCAATATGCCTCACGGTTTGGCAGAGTCATTAAACCTGTTTAGCGTTTAATAGAGTCCATGGTTCAACTTGAGTCCATATTAGGGGTTGAGCCAGGCATCCATACTGTTATTAATGGGTGAGATATGATCAAAAAGCTGATTTGTGCTGCTCTTTGTGTGGACTCGATGTTCTGAAAAAGTCATTTTTCCCTTCTGACCCACAATGTTTGGCCTGTGTATGTGTGGTGTATAAGGCACCTCACCTTGTCTATAGAGTACTTTGAGTTCTTGCTAGGCGCCAAGCAAGTCTTTTGTTCTCTTATCCTTTAAATTGGAAGCGTATATTGCTGTTTAATGCAAATTTGTGATTTTCATGGCCATTGTGTTTACATATGTATGCTGTTCTTGCAAACCAGACTTTTGTGTAATTTTTGGGGGGTGAGTGTAACAGGGTCAATTACGTCTTGTAAATAATTTATTTTCTAAAGTTTTATTATTGTTATAATTACACAAAATATGTAAGTTACATGTAAATACCTGAATATTGTTTGATGTTTTGTCAATGTGGAACCATTGTCTCATTGTCCCTCCTACTGCAATAATTACTGTGACACCTGTCTTTTTATATGCGTTAGACACGCCCTCCAACTTCCCTTTTTGTCTACGATAACGGGAGAGGTAGGCGTTCATGCGACGACAGAAAATGTCTTGTTAAGAACTTTAATTCATTTCTTGTTCATTATTATATATTTGTGTAGGGGCTCGACGATGGCACAAAGTTTTGATGACGATTGTATTCTGTTTTATCAGGTATGTTTTTATTTTACTGTGTATGTAACTATGCCTGCCCTTTTTGTCTACGATAACGGGAGAGGGGCTCGACAATGGCACAAAGTTTTGATGACGATTGTATTCTGTTTTATCAGTAAAGTGCAGTGGAGAAACCCATGGTGTCGGTCGTCTTACATAAAAAACACACAACGCAGAGGAAAAGACCACCGGTTACACTTATACACTAAACAGAAAAATGAGCAAACTAAGGGCGCTCACAAGGAGGTATAAAACTTGGCTACAAAATATAAACAGGAAACAAAAACACTTGCTCGATTGGCATGAATGAACTATCAACAGAAACAGCACGATGGCATGACTATAAACAACTAAAACAAAACACTTACTGTGACAACAAAAAGAGGAGGCAAGAATAGCAAGGTGCGTTGCAGGTGATCGTGGGCATGGAGAATGACCAGCAGAGGTCGTAGATTACAATGAAAGTTAATGTTCCCAGACTGATGGACAGAAAGAAATTGACTTTAATAGTGGCTGTGATAATTAGGAACAGGGGCGGGACTGAGGGCATGGACGTGACTAGGAGGGCAAGGTGAAAAGCAATGAGTTGTCATGGTAACAAAACAAACCAGGAAGTGAAAAAACGGAACAAGAGTCCAGAAAACAAAACATGATCAAACATAAAACCAGATTTACATCCGGACTGTTATAGGCGCAAAGTTCTAAAGCCAACATCTGTGATGGTATGGGGGTGTTAGTGCCCAAGGCATGAGTAACTTACACACCTGTGAATGCACCAATAATGCTGAAAGGTACATACAGGTTTTGCATCTAAGCAACGTCCTTTTCCTGGACGCCCCTGCTTATTTCAGCAAGAAAATGCCAAGTCACATTCTCTACATGGGGCAGCACGGTGGAAGAGGGGTTAGTGCATCTGCCTCACAATACGAAGGTCCTGAGTAGTCCTGGGTTCCATCCCGGGCTAGGGATCTTTCTGTGTAGAGTTTGCATGTTCTCCCCGTGACAGCGTGGGTTCCCTCCGGGTACTCCGGCTTCCTCCCACTTCCAAAGACATGCACCTGGGGATAGGTTGATTGGCAACGCTAAATTGGCCCTAGTGTGTGAATGTGAGTGTGAATGTTGTCCGTCTATCTGTGTTGGCCCTGTGATGAGGTGGCGACTTGTCCAGGGTGTAAGCTGCTTCCCGACCGATTGGGGCTGAGATAGGCACCAGTGCCCCACGCGACCCCAAAGGGAATAAGCGGTAAATAATGGATGGATGGATGGATTCTGCACATGTTACAACAGCGTGGCTTTGTGATACAAGAGTGCGGGTACTAAACCAGCTTGCTTGTAGTCCAAACCTGTATCCCATGTAAAATATATGGTGCAATATGGAGCGTAAAATACTACAACGGAGACCCCGGACTGTTGAACAACATGCTGATGCTGTACATCAAGCAAGAATGGGAAAGAATTCCACCTGAAAAACTTAAAAAACTGATCTCCTCAGTTCCCAAACGTTTACTGAATGACGTTAAAATGAAAGGCCATGTAACACAGTGGTAAAAATGCCCCTGTGCCAACTTTTTTGCAATGTGTTGCTGCACACGGAACGACACAGGAGGTCCTTCATACCGATAGCCATCAGACTGTATAATGCATATGTTCCTTCTTGACTGCACTTTAATGTAAAACATATGTAGAATATATTTTTATTATTCATATATTATATATTATATATATATATATATATATATATATATATATATATATATATATATATATATATATATATATATATTCTATATTATTTATTATTATTATTGTCTATTGTGAGCGAACTGTGGTGCTTAATTTCCCCCAGGGATCAATTAAGTACTTTCTATTCTATTCTATTCTATTAAATTCTAAGTTAATGATTATTTGCAACAAAAAAAAAATATGTTTCTCAGTTCAAACAATAAGTACCTTGTCTTTGCAGTGTATTCAATTGAAAATAAATTGAAAAGGATGTGCAAATCATTGTATTCTGTTTTTATGTATGGATTACACAACGTGCCAATTTTGTATTTGAGTGTTGGTGGGTTTTAGCAGCACTGCCGCACATGTGGGCTATAAACGCTCGATATTGTTCCCAGGGTTCTGTGTAAGTGCAGGCTGGTTTTACATGTCATTGTGTGTCTAGTATATTAAAATGAACATGCTAATAATAGAGGTGTAATGCCACCAAGTCAGCTATTGCTGCTTTTTCCAGTCTTCTGATTGGACGAAATGTGCGTGACAGCAGGTGTATGCTTTGTGTTCAGACAGACAGTTTTGAAACTACACTTGTGTGGATGGAGTTTGTTTTAACCTTGGATATGTGTGTTTAAAACAGTCTGTGTCTGTGTGGACATGGCCTTAATGTGCAACTTTCCACCAAACAAATATTCATAGAATAAACGCTCTGTTTATTGTTTATTGCAATAAACATAAACCTGCTGGGAAACATAGTTAAGCTCCGAAGCGTCGATACTTATAGCTGGTTACCGCCCATCGCTGGTTTTCTCCACCTACTCCAACTCCCTCCCACATTCTGAAAATTAACATATTAGGTTAATTGGAGACTTTAAACTGTCCACATTTGTGAATGGTTGTTTGTTTAAATGTGGCCTTTTTTGTCTGGTGAACAGTCCATGTTGTACTCCACCTCACACACCAAGTCAACTGGGATAGGCTCCAGCTTACACAGTGACCTAAAATGTAGCATAAGCAATGAATAGATGAACAAAATGTCACAATGACAGTAATAATTGTTGAAATATTCAAGGATTAAAGGTATGTTGTGTCATACCAGCACACATGAGGTGGCAAAACAATTTAGTACAGATTTAGCCCAATAAGTACCACAATAACTATAGTGTGCACATAATAATTTGAATAGAAAATAATATAGAGTAGGTTTTACATAGCATATGTTAAAAGGAATAAAATATAAATAGATTAGATTGTGATCCGGTCCTACAAATACAATGTAAAAACAATGACAACAAACCAAACCAAATAAAAGCCTGGTTCATGATGATGATGTTATTATATCAATAGTGTAGAGAAACCAAAATGGAAAATTGTTAGTGTTAAAAAGAATATGTGTTTCATATGGTCTTGGTCCAAATGTACTGTATGCTTTGCTTCTCTAATTCTCTACTTTAAAGGTGTCTTTACGTCACTCTAAAGTTGGGGAAAGACAAACAGCGACATGTGTAAGACATTTTACGAATACCACACACTGTAATCAAACATCAGTAATCAGTTTTCAGGTTGACTCCCCGCTACTTTTTTTTTTTAAACGTCTCAGCTGCAGAAGTACAACCTTTGTTGTGGCTCAACTTCAGCTCCAATGAGTCCTAACCCTTACAACTCCCCCCCAAAAATGCACAGGCTGCAATCAGAAAACGCCAAGGGGCCCAGTTTTTTTTTTTTGAGATACCAAAAATAAAAGCACCAAGCACAGCTGAAACGGCTAAAAGACGTGATGTTTTGTAGAAAAGCCGACCACCCTTTCCGTTTCTTAAAATAAAACCGAAATAACCCAGTAATTACATTTGGGCTTGACTCAAATAGTCTTTACTTAGTCAAGCTTCCACCCTTTGCACCTGCCAGAGAGCTGACTTGCACCCCAGAGTACCTCGAAATGTTTGTTTTCAATATTAAATCGCAAGAATGTATTCATAAAAAAGGTGTGCAGTGCAGTGCACACATGAAGATATTCTGCAAAGCCTGATTGTCTGATGACTCTAAAGATTAGCCTGTTCTGTAAGGTATGTCTAGATTTTACAGTTGTTATAAATGTTAAACGTTTTATTATTTACCATTAAAATATCAGTGAGTGTTAATGTTGTCTGTCTATCTGTGTTGGTCCTGCGATGAGGTGGCGACTTGTCCAGGGTGTGCACAGCCTTCTGCTCGATTGTAGCTGAGATAGGCTCCAGCGCCCCCCGAAGGGAATAAGCAGTAGAAAAGGGATGGATGGATGGATAAAATATGATAAAATGAACTGGAAATCTCATATACAAAACATACAACATAAGGTGTCAAAAAACATTTCAATAATGAATAAAGCAAAATATGTCCTGGGCCAAAAATCACTATATTCTCTACTGCTCGCTAGTGTTACCATATCTGAGTTATTGTGCAGAAATATGGGGAAATAACTACAAATGTGCGCTACATTCGTTAACTGTGTTACAAAAAAGATCAATTAGAATAATACATAATGTTGGACATACAAACCATTTATTTATTGAGTCAACAATAGTAAAGCTGAAATTATGTACAAAGCAAATTATAACCTGCTACCAAAGAATGTACAACAATTCTTCTCACCTAAGAGGAGAAATATAACCTTAGAGGAAAATCTAATTTAAAACATTTGTATGCAAAACAACACTTAAAACCTTTAGCATGTCAATATGTGGAATTAAATTATGGAATGGATTAAGTAAAGAAGTTAAATAATGTACTGAAATAATCCAGTTTAAGAGGCTGTTCAAATAAATAGTGCTTAAAAAGTACAAAGAAGAAGAATTATGAGTAACACTTTCAACCTTATTAAAAATAAGATATTCTTCATCTCAGTATCTTGGTAATGACTGAATTAATTAATTACATGTTACAGAACTGTTGTATTACTCATTCACGAATGTCATTTTACTATTTTGCTGTAAAAGGAGTCAGTAAATGAATGTATATATTTGTGGGTGCTCTGACGTAGGAAAGGGGTAGGATTAAATAAGCTTTGCTTCTTCCTACTCCTTTTCGGACACGATGTGATGCTAGGTGATATGAATTGTCTGAAGTATCGTGTTGTAAGTGTGCTCATGTTCGAAATAAACTAAGAAAAGAAGAAAAAAAAAAGTTAAATGTAAACCTAAGTGTTGAATCTAAACCAAAGTTTTAAATCTACACCTAAATGTAACATCAATGTTTCAATGTTTACTTATATAGCCCTAAATCATAAGTATCTCAAAGGTCTGCAAAAGCCACAACGACATCCGCGGATCAGCGCCTACATAAGAGCAAGGAAAAACTCACAACGCAGTGGGACGTCGATGAGAATGACTATGAGAAACCTTGGAGAGGACCGCAAATGTGGGTAATCCCCCCCCCCCCTTTCGGGTAGACCGAATGCAATGGAAGTCGAGTGGGTCTTGTTACGACTGGTTGGCGTAGTGATGCCGGGTTCGATTTCCTCGTGGATGCGTCAACAAGTGAACACAGCAAAGGTAAAATATAAACGAAAAGGATCTATGAAACAAAACACTGGTGCTAATGAAAGGCAAACCAAAGACGCTATCAAAAAAGCTAGGATATACAAAAATGAGAACTGAACTGGCACATAGACACATTAAAGAGTAAAACAAAACATACAGCATGAGAGCTGGAATAAACAAATGGCTGAGCGTGAAAAGCTAGCGAGAATATACATACGATGACAGAGTGCAGGCGTAACTTGTTGCGTGAAAGCAAATTATGAACCCAGGCTGAACAAACAAAAGAGGACGGCTTATAAAGTGACGGTGATTATCTGTAGCAGGTGTGCGGGGCGTGAGCAACAGGTGAACTGATGAGTAACCATGGTAATGACTAAACAGGAAGTATGAGGGTAGAACGACGGAGTGAATAAAAATGCAACAAACTATAATATGGGAAGATCGGAGTACGGATCTTAACAGGTCTGACATAATATTGTGAAAGTCCAGTCCATAGTGGCTATAACATAATAGTGAGAGTCCAGTCCGAAGTGGGGCCAGCAGGAGACCATCCCGAGCTGAGACGGGTCAGCAGAGCAGAGATGTCCCCAACCGATGCACAGGCGAGCAGTCATCTACACCTAAATGTTAAATCTAAACCTAAATGTTGAATCCAAACCAAAATGTTAAATCTTTACCTGAATGTTAAATCTGAACCTAAATGATAAATCTAAATCAAAATGTGAGCACCAAATGTTAAATATGAGCGCTAAATGTTAAATTTAAACCTAAATCGAAATGTTAATGCTAGATATCAGGGTTAAATGTTAAATGTAAACCTAAATGATAAATATGAACTTAAATGTTGAATTTTTTTTTTTTTCCAAGATGGCGCTGCTGTAGTGGCTGCTGTAGGCAGGAGCTCTGTGCTCTTGTGTCATCCTTTTGTGTTTCCCTCTTGTTTTCATGTGGTATTATATTTTTTTGCATTTTGGTCCGGGACCCTTTGGGACTGTGTGACAAGGGGTGCCACTTTCGTGACCTCTGTGGTGCTTTTTTTGTGGACTTCTGGATCTGCCTCCCGGGAGCCTTTTGGCCATGGAGACCAGCTGCAGGGTCTCTGCTACACCAGAGTCTGTTTGGAGGGACTGGAGGAGATGCAGATGAGGGGGACAGGACTGTGGAGCTAGCACTGAGCTACTGGGACGGAGAGGCTTCGCTGTGTCTTGACTGGGTGAGCAGGTGTCGGACACCTCAGTCACCTTGGACGTATCCTCGCTCATCCACGCGGACTCGACATTGGCCGAGAGTGGAGTCAGCTGTCTTGGTTGCCTTGTTGGGTCTGCTTCTGTCTCTGGCCATGCTCCCTCCACCCCAGCAGACGATGGCGTGGAACACCGCAGAGGCCACCACAGTGGATATGTTTCTTTTACTTTTTATTCATAGCTGTATGTAGAAGTGTCTTGTTGCATCAGCTGCTTTAAAGTCTTTAATGTCCTTTGTGTTCTTTGATGTTTGATGTTTCCCTCTTACACACATGTAAGAGGGATGTGTACTATGGCTATGAGTTGTTGTTTTTTCCCTTGGCCTCAGTCTGCACCCCCACTCCAGGGCCTAGGCTAAGACCGATTTTTTAATTTAATTTTAATCTTCTTTTTTTTTCTTCTCCCCCCACCCCCCTTGTTTACCTGTATATCATCTTTTTTGTAAGGGGCGCTGGAAGCCGGCAGACCCGTCAGCGATCCTGTTCTGTCTCCCTGTAATGTTTGTCTCATCTTGAATGGGATTGTGCTGAAAATTGTAATTTTCCTGAAGGAACTCTCCTGACGGAATAAATAAAGTACTATCTATCTATCTATCTATCTATCTATCTATAAACCTTGAATTTCAATGTAGTACTAAAAGTTAAAGATATACCTAAATGTTGAATTTAAACCTAAATATTAAATCTAAATCAAAATGTTTAATCTAAATCTAAACGTGAGCACTAAATCACTCGCCAAGTGAAACAATAATTTTTTATAGGATGTCAATATTCCACCAATCCGACTCCTCTCAGCCACGCCCACATCTCTGCCTCTCATTTTAGACACTCCTACTCCTTTTAATGCTCACATTTAATATTTAGACTCAGATTTAGATTTACTATTTCGGTTTACATTTAAGATTTAGGTTTAGATTTCATATAGATGTATATTTAAGATTTAGATTATGATTCAACATACAAATACAATATTTAGAGTCAACATTTAATTTAAACTTGATTGTGATGAAAATTTTCTATATCTGAAAAAAATAAAAAAATATTATTATATTTATTTTAGGTTATCTTGTAATGTATGTACAGTGTTGTAGGATATTGTCTGTAAATGTGGTTTGTTTTTAGATTTTGATACTCTTACATCCCTATCTGTTACCTACCAATTAATCCAAAACTATTGGAATTAATGGGAAATTACTGCCAGATGCATTTTCTGACGTAAACGAATACATAGAGAGAACTTTTTAGATGCAACTCTGGTCATATGGAGGCTATGGATTTTTTAAAGATCGATTTTTATATATTAGATGGGAGCGTCAGACCTGAAATTTGCTGAATAACAAAAAAAAAAAAAAAAAAAGATAAACTAACAGCTAGCAATGCTTTTTATTTATTTATTTTTTTCAGGCAGTCCGGATGGTTTGAAGCCTCTCACAAAAATACCCCAAAAATTCCGACCTCATGGTGGTACTCCAGGAAACTCTGAAAAAAATGGATATGAGGAACATTTAATGGCTGGCAGGGTCAGGAAGAGCCAAGTTTTCTTTTCTTCCCAAGAGTCCACCTTTTCTTCAGTCCTGGAAGTTCGGAAATATCCCTCTACAGCAATGACACACCTTGTGTAATATGACAGGCGTCCTTGCGAGTTTGTATTTTCCAGTTAACCCTCTTTCCTCTCAGAATCAGAATTAGTTTATTGGCCAAGTAATTTTAACACACAAGGAATTTAACTCATTTATTCATAATATGACAATGTAATTTATTTCTTTTACTATTTTGTTTTGTGTTTTATGACTTACTAAATGTTGGTTCTCAGTGGAGTCTTACAATCTAAGTTTGATGGTGTAGAACACAAACGTAATCTGACAACCACTGCTTAATTCCTCATTATTCATCTAGGGATCGGTCTTCCCAGCTGCAAACACACACACACACACACACACACACACACACACACACACACACACACACACACACACACACGCGCACATGCACACACACACGCAAACACACGCACACACACACCACAGGAGGAGAAAGATGCAACTGTTTTTGTGAACATCTGCTTGAAACATTATTCCAAACTTTTGTGTTATTCTTTCATACAACGACTTATTTGAGGCATTGGATTGAAACTGACAGAACTCTTTGAAAACTGCTTTTATAAAGTTTATTGGTGTTTTGCACGGTAGAATCACAGAGGTTTTCAATTTCTACTTTGATTTCCTTTTATGAAGACGACTGGCGGCGTCTGCCACTCACAGAAGCGTGGCAGCAGTGTGCCAAGTGTGCATGGTGGTTTCCTCAGCACACGCAGCCTCGTCAGCCTCTGCAGAAACGCACAGACAGACTGATCTCAGCTTGTGTGAAAATGTGTGAAAACAGTCAAGGGAATCATGTGTGCTCATCTTTTTGGAAGCACTCAGGATGCTCTGATCGGAAGTGGCATGATGCCTAAAGTCCACAAGGGATTATACGATATTTTCAACATCTGTTGAAACTCTTTAAGGGTCCCACGCATTGAATGTTTTGGAGATCCCGAGAGTTCCCGAGCACTGACGCCAAACAACCACCTAGTTGTGTTTGTACTCTCCTTCTCATTCTAAGCACTGATGAAAGCCATGTAAAATGCAGTTGATAGTAGGTATGTTTCGATCAGGGTTTCATTCTGCCAATTCCGATACCGATCATCCATGAGTGAGATTGGCTTATACCAGGGGTGCCCATTAGATAGATCGGGAGCTCCAGGTCAATCGCGAGGGATTGTTGGTCGATCAAAAGGGATTAAAAAAAAAGACCTAAAATGTATCCATCCATCTATCCATATTTTACCGGTTGTCCCATTCAGGGTACACGCTGGACAAGTCGCCAATTAATCCCAGTGCCAACACAGACAACATTCACACTTACATTCACACACTAGGACCAATTTCACACACTAGGGCCAATTTAGTGTTGTCAGTCAGCCTATCCCCATGTGCAGAACCACATGTTCTCCTTAGTAATACAAATCCAAATTATTTGTCACCCAAAAATATGACCAATAAACACATGTTTAAAGAATATTTGTTTTACATGCAAAAAATTATGTAGAATGAGTTTTCTGTCTCACTTTGCACGCCACTGACTTCCTGGAATCCTTTTTTTGTCGTTGCAAATTTTTAAATCTGTTTTATTAGTTAATGGAGATGGGGGCGGTAACAACCCACACCTGCTTTTTATCACCAATCTGCCCCATATCTAAGGTGGAAAAAAACACATAATAAAAAAGGGAATTCCACAAGGGTGCCCAGAGTGGGGCCAAATTTGGTCTGCCGGGTCATTTCATTTTGGCCGCCAAAGGGTGGCTTCCCAAATATAATATATATTCATACTGACTTCTCTCAAGTGCATACTATCATTTGTGAAATGTCTAACGTGTACTTTTTTGCGATCTATCCAACATGATGATCTCCACTACTTTACTGTATATATGGTAGTATAGGGCTTCTAATGGTGCAAAATTGCAACCGATGAGCACTTGAAGGCAAATACTTTGTGAAAAATCCATTCTTCAATGAGACACCAGCACTTTGTTTGTTTAGGAACTCGATTCCAGGGTATGATAGACGTATTACCTCGGCCAACAGAAGTTGTTTACTTGTTTGGGTGTAAGATATACAAAGAATAAAAAACTTAAAATGCAAATATTGAAATAAAATATTCACACAAACCAAACATTTTTAAGATGACAATAGAACATGCACAATAGGAAATATTAAATGTTACTCTGTGTTAGGCGCTAAATAAATCAAATCAATGAATTACCAATTGTCACGAAGTGGTGGTGACGAACCCCAAGATGCAGAGATGATAGGCTTGATACATGAAAACATGGTTTTAATGTTAAAATAAAAGGCAAGGAAAACACAAACCAGGAAACAGCAAACAGGGACAGGAGTCGGGATCCAGGGAATACCTCACAGCTTACAAAAAAAGGCAGTCCACAACATACAGCAAACAATACTCCAGCACTGACTGGAGGGCAAGGCAGGTTTAAATAATGCCTCTGATTAGTGCTCAGGCAGCAGGTGAGCGGGCGAACACTAATCAGAGGCAGGTGGAAATAATAAGTAACCATGGTAACAAAAACAAACAAGGGTGCACAAAAAACAGGAACCAAAGGAGTCTTAGACAGAAAATAACAAAAAACATGATCCAGACCACAGATGATGAAACCAACAGCTTATTATTCCACCATAATAGATCATTTTAAGTTCAATAACTACATATGGGTATACAGGCTGGCTAAATTGGGGGCCTAATCTGGATGGCAAATCGGCTGGCCAGAAACTTGAGGGTTCCTGGTCCGAATCCTGCTTTTTCCACTTTAGTAAACGCTGTTGTATCCTTGGGCAAGACACTTCTTCCACCTTGCTGTCAGTGCCACAATGTAGCTTAAATGTAGGTAATGGGTTTTTCAATGTAATGTGCTTTGAGACACTAGAGAGAAAGTGCTATATAAATACACTTCACTAATTGTTTGCCTCCCCTTGCCCCATTACAACAATTTTCACACTTCTTTATTAATGTAAACCATTTTTTTAGTCAATTTAAATCTAATTTGATACATGTACTAAAAAACATTATTGGAAATAGACTGTTCAATAATCTATTCATCATCTAACTGGGTAGAATTCGAACCCTGTATTTTTGCCACCAAGCCTTTTATTAACACAAAGCACCCAGGGCGAACTTTGTGAACATCTGGGAAAATTTGCCATTACTTTTTTATCAGTGACATATCAGTAGGAGGCGAGGACTCTGTTTTTGGTCAAGTTTCACATTAAGCGCCCTGTCGTTTATTGATGGACATTTTACATGCGCATTTTCGTGCAAAACAGCGATCCCCCCGCCCCACACACACATGTATTGCAGCATCCTACGCACAGGGCGTGAACTACATATATGAACAATCAACAAAGCCATAGTTTGTGTGTACTGTGCAAAGTTGAAATGGAAGTTCCAGTCGTAATAACCTAGCCAGGGTTGCAGAAATACAATGGAAAAAACAAAGTGCCAAACTAAAAAAACAGACATCTTCAGTATGAGGTGAAACAAAAAGTGCAGACGTACGATAAGGCCCAAGAGGTTAAAAATATTCCTATTTGTAAAAACAATATGTTGTTTATCTTTGAGGGCCAATTTTCAAAACCGGTGATTCATATTTTGTCGTTTTTGCTCTTTCAGTAACGGTCAATATATGTAAAATTTCTATGTCAGCATGGCGCTAAACTCAAACTGGAATAAATACTTATTTTGTAAATAACGTTGTTGATATAAACACTGCGAGAGTGATGTAGAAAAGTAATTCAAAGAGTTAGTTTGTTCAAACATTAAGAGTAGACGCCCGAATATGCCAACAATGCATCACCGTTTCTTTGCTTTTGAGCCCTTCTCGAGCTCATAATACATTGCTCCAAAAACTACCTGGAAAAATCATTAAATCTTTGTGTTTATTTTGGAAGACCGCGAGGAACTCTTTCCTACCAACTGGCTGGGTGAACAGGGATTGCCATTGCAGGAGCCCAGAGTGTTTACAGTAGCATTAGAGCTTAAATTAAGAGATGGTCAATAAATAATAGGAGAACATAAACATTCAGAAGTGCCAGAGGCAGTAACTGCACAGGAAACATTCTGTTATCAAAGTCATTTAAGGTTGCTGGCAAAATGTAGGGTTGAAAGAGGCAGAATGTTGTTTTTGCCCATTTTAGGTGATGGTTCACGTGTAAAGTCATGGGGATTTCTTATTTCCTGCTTTAAATAATATGGATAAAGCGTACTACAACATCCTAATGCATCAGTCTGTGAGAATATCTGGCATTCTTTGGGGCGCCTTAGCATAATCTCCTTCCTTTTCCAGCTGTTTTTGCCACTGGCTTTCTGCTGATTGTGTGTGTTTGCCCATCGGTCTCTGATTAGCTTAATTTGAAATCCAGGCGAGGTGTATTCTGTGTCTGTTCGAGGTCTTAAACACATCTCCTGGAAATATAAGCTTTCTCAAAAACCACCGGTTTGAAAAAAGGATGAAAATGTTTCGGCATATGACATGTGGAGGAACTCAGGCAGCAATAAATATCAGAAACCACTTCACAACAAGAGTGTATATTTTTCAAGACTACTGTACTCAGTGATGCAAGTGTATGTGTCAGTCTTGTATGCTCCAACATCTGTATTGGTTCTGTCTGTGACGTAATTACTGCAACGTGTTTGAAACCATTGCCAATTAAAATCAATTTTATAGTCGTTGCACAGCAAACAAACACATGATCCAACTGCACATTATTGCTTAATGCACACAATAAATCGCTAATGATGTCATATTATGTTTCGAAATCTTACCCTTTTTTATATTTACTGACTATTAGCTTTCTATTTGTGTCTTACAATATAGCGTCACCCCTTTGGTTTTTATTCAATCAGTTCGCACAGCCAGTTCTGCCACCCATTTCCCGTTGACTCATTTGCTTTATTGCAGTTATTATTAGGTCATTGTTCTTTGTGCCAATGTTGAAAGGCTAAAGTCACTAAATCAATTAACAAAAGCTGAGGTTTGGTAAACAGATGCGAGCTGTCTAGCAGCAAGCATGAGATCCTTTTCAACAATTTTATCACATTTATATAATCCAGGGTTTTATGTCCACTTGATGATCAATAAAAAAGCTCAGCATTTAGGTTTTTCCCCCACTTAGACCCAAGCATTTTTTGCATGATATCAATGTGCCGTGAGAATTCATCAATCTTCCCCTAATTGCTTTAAATCATATTATTCATTTACTACAAACGTATTGTTGTTAGTTTTTTGTTGTTAAATATTTTGCCCTCCAGTGACACAGATCGGACATTTTTCTATTAGTCTATAGTTAAAGTCATTTGTGTGCACAGCAAAATCACTTTCCTTTTTGCAACCCCCTTCTTCTTCCTCCTGCAGTGGTTTTCCATCATCTGCCACAGCCCAACCCCACTAACACACTGATCTTTGCCGTCCATGTTTTCTCGTGGAGGAGCGACTTTATCATATATGGAATCCGGTATTCTTTCAAAATGAGCCACTTTGTCGAAAAAAGCTACCAGCCGTGTCTATCCATTTATGCTGCTGCCGCTTAAAAACATTGTACCTTGATTTTTGAAATAGCGATTTAGATATCAAACAAAAATATATAATGAAATACAAATGTATTTGTGCGCCAGTCAACTCATTGACCTTGTAGCTCATTTTGACAGATCAACTTTTGGTTAGCTACCGTTGTTTTCACTTTATCAAACTGCACATGCAAGTGACGTCGTGGCCACATTGGAGCCAGCGCGCGTTTATATGGGAGTCTGATAAAAATCCCTTGCAGTGTAAACAGTCAACTGGAAAAAAAATCAGATTTGGGCCACTTTGGCCTGCAGTGTAAACATGCCAGCGTCTAAAAATGACAGGCAAAACAATGAAATGCTCTTTCACTTGACTATAAGCCGCACATTTTCTTCTCACGGTATGACGTTGCGTCTATGTGGAGGGGGGCATGGTCTGCGGAGCGGGGTGTGTAAAGACCGGCCTCGAAGCACAGGTGGCAGTTGATTGGATTACCCAGCTGGGACTGATCTATCAATCACCTGCCATGCTTATTAGCAGCAGCCGGGCAAGACACAACGGTTGGGGTTGGGGTTGGGGGTGGGGTTGGAGTTGGAGTTGGAGTTGCTGAGCGGACGTGCACTGAGCTTTGAAAAACTGAAAAGTCACAGAATACAAACTGGAAAGCTGGCGTGTTTTCCTAGCATGTGTGCGCTGCCAAATAAAGAGACATTGCTAACACCAGACTTCCGGACTAGCGTTAAGCTTTGTCAGCGTCAGGAGAAGCCACGAGGGAAAAAGACTTCCACAGTCTAATTTATGGATTTTAACGGGTTCACAAGCGTCAAATGCCGCCAATAAATTTAGCCTCGTCACATGAGACCAATAGTGGGTCACAGAAGATCTGAATTCTTCAACTACTAAATGAGGAGTGCCGCAAAAGGGCCGGATGTTGATATTTAGACTGTATTTACTTAATTGCAAAGTAAACACATAGGCTTTCACACTGCACCGTCAATAAATTCATTACTCTTCCCTCACTACCCGTTTCCAGCATGTGCAGTTTTTGTTGAGGATTGATGCTCCTTCTTTTGAATTATTTTCCTTCCTTAGTTGCATTTATGTTGTGTTACGGTGCAGAGGTTCTCCCGAAATGTGTTTGGCATTCTTGTTTGGTGTGGGTTCACAGTGTAGCACATTTTTGTAACAGTGTTAAAGTTGTTGATACGGCCACTCTCAGTGTGACCTGTATGGCTTTTGACCAAGTATGCTTTGCATTCACATGTGTGTGTGAACAGCCGTAGATGTTATGTGACTGGGCTGGCACGCTGTCTGTATGAAGGAAAAGCGGACCTGACAACTGGCTGTCCTCAGATCAGCATGCGGCTGTAAAGGGGGTGAAGGTGAGAGATGAAGCTAAAACCAGTTGCCCCCAATATTGTTGTCTGGCTGGAAATTGGGAGAAATTCGGGGGAATGTTTGCCCCGGAAGATTATCGAAAGGGGCACTGAAATTGGGGAGTCTCCCGGGGAAAATCGGGAGGGTTGCCAAATATGCATATAGGAATTACACAACGTTCACACACCAAATATTGCACACATATACACATGCATATGTGTGCAATGTTTGATCCCCAGGGATCAATAAAGTAACTTCTATTCAATTCCATTCTATTCTATCTATATGACTTATCGAAATAAACCTAAGGGGTAGCTTTGTCACCCTTTAACGGTCAAATTTAGCACATGTATTATCTGCCTCACAATACGAAGGTCCTGAGTAGTCTTGGGTTCAATCCCGGGCTCGGGATCATTCTGTGTGGAGTTTGCCTGTTCTCCCCGTGACTGCGTGGGTTCCCTCCGGGTACTCCATCTTCCTCCCAACTCCAAAGACATGCACCTGGGGATAGGTTGATTGGCAACACTAAATTGGCCCTAGTGTGTGAATGTGAGTGTGAATGTTGTCTGTCTATCTGTGTTGGCTCTGCGATGAGGTGGCGACTTGTCCAGGGTGTACCCCGCCTTCCGCCCAAATTCAGCTGAGACAGGCTCCAGCAACCCACCGCGACCCCAAAAGGGACAAGCGGTAGAAAATGGATGGAAAGTATCAAACAAAGTTTGATTGTTACTATCAGACAAAAAACATGATCACAAATACAAAAGACGTCACAAAGTCAGAAATTTTAATACATAACAAACTAAATATCTTTATGCACAAATTATATCTACTTACAAATGTTTGACCAAAATTAATGATGAAGCTTACACGTTGGGATTTCTACCGTTGTTTCTGCTTGTCTGGATCAATGTGTCCGTTGCTTAAAAGGTCCGCCAGAAAACGATGGCTTGAGCACTTGTACAACAATTATACTTTGTTGTCCAGTCGCTGTTAAAAGTACGATTTTTGCAATAGATTTTTTTTTTTTTTTTTAGGGTTGAATGAGTAGTCCTTTTCTACTCACCCCACTGCTGCTTAACTGTGACACATATGATTTGTTGTTGCCCCCCTGCGTGGTGGTGGGAGTACTGCATAGATGATCAACCCTAGTTTGGTTTCAACAAGCTTATTTGGGTAATGTTCGGCAGGCCAAATGAGAAGCTTTGGTGGGCCGGACAGAGTAGGCCTGCAGTAGACCAATGAAATTGCTCACATTAAATTAAATTCACTCACACAATCATTTAGGACTGTGGCACTATTGGCTCTGGTGGTGTCTCGTCTTTGGGACCCGAGAAGATGAGGGACAGCGCAACCAGCTTGGTATTCTGGTAACCTGGGCGAAAGGTGATATTTAATTTGAAGTTTGTAAAGAACAAAGTCCACCTTACTTGACGGAGATGTAGTTTTTGTGCAGAGCGCTGGTGAGCCAAGTTCTCGTGGTTTGTGTAAACAATAAAGGGGTGCTCAGTGTCCTTTCCGCAGTGCCGATCCACTCTTGAGGAGCCAGGACAACGGCCAGAAGTGTTGCGATCCACTGCTCAAATCTTTACTTATTCTTGTTTATTTTTTTTTTCTGTCTTACATTTTGTAGTTCGACCTCCTTAGTTCCTGTTTAGTCTGTCACCATGGTTTCATATTGTTTTCACCTGCTACTCACGGTCACTTGCACACCTGTTTTTCTAATCACCTCCTTTATTTAAAATCGCCCCTTTTTGTTGTCCATTCTGGATTCCTAATTTGCTCACATGCAACAAGTGACGACTGCTATTTTCCTACGGATGTATAATCCCGCTAGCTATCACGCTAAGGCGTTGTTTTATTGTAGCTTTCACGCTAATGATTTGTTTTTCCTTTTTGTGTGCCTTCGTGCCAAGTTTTAGTTTTCTATTTGTTATTCCTAGCTTTATGCTAGCGCCTTTGGTTTGTTGTTCTGCTTAGCTCCAGTGTTTTTGTTTCTTAGCCTGTTTTTGTTACTTTATAAATTCATTCTTATCTTACCTATTGCTGTGTTCGAGCCGAAGCATTCCTGGAGGGACAAACCCGGCAGCGCCGTGCCGACCAGCCGTTAAAAGAAGATCCTTATTGCCAAGTCATAATTTTGCTCAGCGACGGAGAAGGCCCAGGTGCACTGGGCAAGAATGCCCCCCACGCCCGTATCAGAGGCAACCACGGACAAGCAAATTGAAGGGAGCTGTTAAACTGAACAATATTGGAACAGGGATAAACAGTATTAAGCTTAGAGAGGGCAGAGCTAGCTTCTGGGGACCAAACAAACTGTGTTTTGGTGGATATAAGCTCGGGCGAAGGTTCAGCCACAAGGCAAACATTTTTGGTGAAGAAGCGATTAAAATTAGCGAATCTTGAAAACTTCTGAAAGAGCTTTCCTGGCATGGGAGCGGGCCAATCGACCCCAGCCTGAATCTTGGCTGGATTGGGTCTCGTAGGACCTTTCTCCACGATGAACCAAAGTAAAAGAATAGGCATGGAATGGAAAGCTTTTAACAAATGACGTATTATTTCACAACCGGCAAAAAACCAAATGGACCTGCTGGACATGTTCTTCTATGGAAGAGGAGAAGATTAAAAATGTCATACAGATGGGATCCGTACCTGCGGGGTACATTACTTGGCTGGATTCTTCTATTACATTTTTTGGGTGGATGTGGAAGCCAGTAAACAGTTCCAAATACTTTATTAAAAAAAGTATAGGGACAAAGGTGCAATATAAAGTGATGGTAGTTGGGAAAATAGGACACCCTGAAAAAACTAAGCAAAAAGCAATGGAACAAACAAACAGCAACTGGGCCTACCAGGGGAAGGTCATCTAAAACAGGCTGCCAAACAAGATGTACCATGGAAGGTAAGGAGTCTGAGGAGAACCACATAGTTACTGTCAGCAGTGGAATGTACGTATGGTAGAATCCGGCATCAGATTTGTGTAGCAATTATATGCACAGAATATGTCCAAAAATAGGTGGGTGCAGCTTATAGCTTGAAAATAATGGTATTTTATTGATGAAAGGTGTTTAAATTTAAATTAGTATGAGTTGAATTGTTGTCATGGGGTCTAGAAATGATCCAAACCGGTGTGGCAAACAAGTGTTAGAAGTTTTATTAGTGATATTAAATAACACCTTACATTTTAACATTTATTTTTTTACGTGTAAAAAGTATTTTCATAGAAAAAACTGGGGAAAATGCACCATTCTTTAGTATTCTGGTAACTTTCTGGCATCATCATTGTCGCCACACTAAGCCACATTTAGGAGCAAGGAATCATTTTGAATGTGGAACCTTTCGTCAGACTTATAAACGCTGTAATAATTGCAATGTTTGCTTTTTGTTTATGCCACATATTCCTTTTTAAAACATGACATACCTGTCTACACCAATGTAATAATACTAAGGCGGAGATGGGCTATGCGCTTTCCTTTCCCAAATGAATGTGGTGGATAAGTTATTTTTTCCGGATAAAAAAAAGTACTGCCTGACAAAAAAACTCTACACCTTACAAAGCAAAAAGTATGACAGAGTCATTGGATATCTAGCGTGACTGATATGGTTCTGTTGACAGTAGAGTGTTTAAGCTTAACTGATGCAGTGAACCATTGTAGAGAGAGAACAAATCCTGTGGTTTTGGAAACGCCGCTACTAACCAGCATCAAGCCAAAAAAAACAAATCAGGAGATAACGAAAACTACAGAAAACAGACAATAAATCATGTAAATGTCACGCATTGTCAGTATGATGGTGGCCTTCTTCCAACACTTTTAATGTATCAACCTAGACACCTTTGGCTGGTCAGCACCAGAAGCAGAAAGGCAGTAATTCAAACGTTCAACTATGATCAGGACAGGTCTATCAGAATAAACCTGAAGACTGTTATTGACTCAAAAGATAGACAGACATCGGCAATCAACCAAAATATTATATTGAAGATTATGTATTTTGTTTGCCATATGACATTGTGTTGATGTGAGCCTGGCTTTAGATGTCCCCAAAACATAAATTATGGTTTATTACCAAACAGCGCTCCATATGTTTTCTATGTGAGGGATGTTGCAGAAATTCAAATGACAAATACCGTATCGGAGGCAGGAAATGCTGGAAGACCCAGAAGGCCACACATGTCATTTCCCCAGGATGCCTCACTTTTTCTGACAGTGTAATGTTTCGTCTTCATGCTAATGAAGAAAGATTAAATGCAGTAGCTGTCTCTCCACAGTAAGGGATGCCTCTCCTCGGCCATCTAAAGCACACATGTTGCAGATTAGACTGCCGGCTAGAGTCACAATCTTGAGTCTTCCTTGAATAGACACAGCCCTGGCAGACTTTACTCATCCCCCGCTGACAGACCTGCGTGGAAAATTCTTCTTCTTTGGTTAGTCTGTAGCAATGAGGCCACAAGAGACCTTAAGTAAGCTACTTGGTTGTGCTTGACGGATAGAGAGCAACTACTTCCGCACATCATGTTTATTAATAAATTACACTGGAATTATATCTACATTAGTTACATATTTAAGATGTATCTCATTCAATAGCGACCGGTAATTATTACATGGGTTTCTGCTTGCATCGTGATACAAAATCACAGAAGTGCATTATTGGAATGACAACGATCCATTCATTTTACAACTGTTTTCATTATTAATGTATCAATTAACCTACCGTAAGCAATTCGAGATTGAGTAAGGTTAAACAATCAAGTCAGAATTAATGTTTCTTTGTGTCGAGGCAGAATGCTAATTCCACTTGTGATTGTCATGGCAAACCACTAGCCAATAATGACCCGTGCTTGTCTTCCAATATCCTGTTACACGACGCCTTCTTGAGGTCTACATGGACATCTGGCAACACTTTGAGATCTTTTTTTCCACCGGTGAGAGAATCTGTTATGCATTTTTTTCCTTCCACTTGATGGGCTTCAAGGCCCCAGGATTTGCCGAACAGTATAGTAACGTAAACCAGTGCACGCTGTATATGAGTTGTTTACGATGATGTTTACGATGAAGTTGCACTGTGACTTTGGTGCCTGCTGTTTTGTGGACCAACACGAACTTTAGCAGTACAGGGATCTAACTTCAATCATGCTTACACGATAGATATATGGATAAATAAAAGCACTTGGTTCTACCTCCCAATAGTTAAAATAAAGTCCGGAATCAATACGGTGGTCCGGATCACCCCAAAAATGTAATCACTTGTTCCTTATCACATTTCTGACATTCCTAAAAGTTTGATCAAAATCTGGCTTATTTGTATTTGACTTTATTAAATGGATATACTGTATATTATATATTATATATGTGGATATATATTATAAACTATATGGATATATATTATAAACTCCAAGTTTTCTCATTGTATCCCATTGGTTTAAGTTTTTTCTTGCCCTGATGTGGGATCTGAGCGGATGATGTCTTTGTGGCTTGTGCAGCCATTTGAGACACTCGTAAAACAAGGTACTCCAGCCTTTGGAAAACATCAGTAGTTATTTTTCATTCACATGTGCTGCCATGCCGCGGTGACGTTTGTTGAGCCGAAGCACGGCGCATTTGTGTGTCAAAACGCACACACTGAGCGCATACAATCATAATAATCGCCCAAAGGAATGATGACAAAATAACAGCAATTCTAATGGTTGATAAAAAGATTCGTGAAAGGCAGTATAAAGGTATTTGGACTTCAGAAATGTCAAAATGGATGACTTTTTAAACACGGAAAATTAAAACACCCCTCCCCAATTGTGTCAATACAGCATTACCACCGTTGCTTCAAATTTAGGTAAACATTTAAATAACAAAGATTCCGACCTGCACAAGGACTTTAAAGCGTGGCAGGCAATATAGTTGACAGCTTCCCCCATGCACATACAGTAGATACGAGACATGCATACAGCTGGTTGGCTTGTTGAAAGTTATTAGAGCAGTCCAAACTGCCCGTGTAATGTAAAATAATGCAAGTAAATTGACAGAATTTCGTAACAAATTCTCCCTTTTTCATTGGTGTTTTATCTTGAACTATTTGTGTTGTACATGCTAATTGTCTTATCTGTGTATTAACCTTGTTTTCAGGGTTTACTAATTATTGTATTCGTCTTAAAGCACAGCTCACAATTGGCAATCATGAAGCATTTAATATAATGTCGACAAAGCTTTCTGTTCTATTCTAACCTAATATGTAAAATAATTGTAAACTGTTATTTGAGTGCAATAAGAAAAGCCCATGTGTTTAATGCACATTTTAATTCTAGTATTGTTCTTTGGGTGCAATAAGAAACATATGTTTATCCATAAGTTTTATCATAAATGTTCTGTTAAAATGAAGCCAATAACGACATGTTTTGTGTTCTCCTTTATTTTGAAAATTTTCAAAAAGTATTCAAATACATACAATAACTATATACATTTTGGTACCAAAATATTGATGTCGGTACAACTCTAGGTGCAAACATAACTATGTAGTCGCTTACGTGCCCGAAATTAAACTATGCAGTGACGTAGCAAGTGGTGTCCAAGTTCCTCAGGAAGATTACAAAGCTCTAACCCATGGGTGTCAAACTCTGGCCCGCGGGCCAAATGTGGCCCGCTGTGTGATTTCATTTGGCCCTTGAGGCAATAATAAATTAACATTAGAGCTGGCCCGCCGTTATTATACAGTGGCGGTGTATCACCGTATTCAACGCTAATTTTCATTCTTGCCAACCCTCCCGATTTTTCCAGGAGAATCCCAAATTTCAGTGCCCCCCCGAAAATCTCCCGGGGCAACCATTCTCCCGAATTTCCACCCGGACAACAATATTGGGGGCGTGCCTTAAAGGTACTGCTTTTAGCATCCACTTCTACAACCTGTCGTCACGTCCGCTTTTCCTCCATACAAACAGCATGTCGGCCCAGTCATGTAATATATGCGGCTTCTACACACACACACAAGTGAATGCAAGGCATACTTGGTCAACAACCATACAGGTCACACTGAGGGTGGCCGTATAAACAACTTTAACACTGTTACACCATACTGTTAACCCACACCTAACAAGAATGACAAACACATTTCGGGAGAACATCCGCACCGTAACACAACACAAACACAACAGAACAAATATCCAGAACCCCTTGCAGCACTAACTCTTCCGGGACGCTACAATATACACCCCCGCTACCAACAAAACTCAATTTTGCATGTCACTATAAAGTTATATAAGCCTTGCTTGTTCAATATTCAATGCAAAACTTGTTTGCGTCCCTATTAAAATGTTAAGTTGTTCAACTTTGGCCCGCGGCTTTGTTCAGTTCAGAATTTTGGCCCACTCTGTATTTGAGTTTGACACCCCTGCTCTAACCTTTTTTACTTCATTTGGAGGGTGTAGTGGTCGTGAGTAAGGGGGCGTATTGGGATTGGTTCCAAGTCTCGCGACTGATGGCTTCTTAAATAAACTGGTATGAAGTCTTGCTATAGTTTTTAATTTTGATACACAATAAGTCTTGTGATAGTGTATAATATGGTAGACAATAACACAATGATATATAATGATGGTTACATAAAATTATCTAAAATTACCAGGGTTATACTTTCCACCTGATTTAGCACATGCACGTCCCCGTTGCATTGTAACCATTTAGTCTACAAGTCAGTTGTTTTTGCTGTATTAATATGACTAAGGACATATGCGTAAGCATTTGACTGGCCATTGCCAAACAATTTAGTACAACTGAAAATAAAGGATTTCCTAATACAGAGTACTGGAGGCCACTAGGTAGTTGACACTCAAGATGTGAACGTCTAGAAACTACCTCATCATTTAGTTCACCATGGGTAGAGGCAGGACTAGGAGCTTCAGATGGTGTTGCTTAACAATTTTCATCATGGCTCACAAGCACAACTGCATCAGGCAAGGTGTTATCCAGCATATTGGTGAGTATTCTGTCTTCTTCCAGGCTGAGACGCCAACTTGAAGTCTCGCAACAGATTGCTTCTTAAATAAACTGGTACGAAGTCTCACGATAGTTTGTAATATGATACACAAGGATAAGTCTTGTGATAGTTTATACTATTATAGACAATTACACAATGGGTAAGTTAACAATTGCAAGACCTATAGTACCAGAAATACTAAAAGGACTAATCTTTTGTTTCCAACCTTTCCTGATTTTGACTAAACCCCCTTTTCTTGCCCTGGTAAACTCAACAACGCAACTGACCTTGCATTTTCCCCTCTTTTTTTCATTGTTTACCTGGCTCCCCAAGTGTTCTGTTTGTCCAGTACATCACAGGGCGGGGTTCTAAATTGTGCTCCCTTCAGCGAGTGATACCAGGGCTTCACCATAACCTCTGGTACCTGGACCTTCTTCTCTACAGGGCTCCAAAGAGCTGTATGGGTCAATCCTCTATCTAACATTCCACCCAATACAATGTGTGCTGGACAGTATGAATGATGGGAACGTTTCCTGTGGTATCTGTTTCCCTCATTCTGGAGAGAATTTTGCAGCTCAACATTTTGACAGGTGAAGTAAACAGTAAATCATAACATTTCTGGAAGGAACATCTAAACTTGGCAGTAAAGTTTAGTTGATTCAAAAAATGGGACTGACTCAAAAGGAAGCTGGCATTTAGAAACACCCAGGCTCACGCAAATAAAACTAAAATTGACAACATGTAGTCCCAATGTGCTGCTATGCCTACCAAGTCATAATATAGCAATGTATATTTATTTATCCCCAAATAGCATTTTTGGCTGTATTCAAAAGACAATAGACAAAATTCTTCTCTTTGTCTTTTCTCCCATAGTTTTTTTATGTACGATTAAACTAAACCAACAAGATGCTGACTGAAGTCTAATAAAGTAAATTATTGTAGATACCGATGTTTGCATTTATCTTCATGGACAGACATGCAGCTGCAAAGGCACAATATACTGTGTGTGTATTATATACCACAGTATACTGTCCAATAAAACAGGGAACATATAAGCATTTTAGCTTTTTTGAGGAATGTGTGCAGAAGACACCATCAGAGTGGACGTTGTGAGTCACAGAGTTCAGACAAACCAAAGCTCCTTCCTCTCTACAGGTAGTGGGCCTCAGTCATGGCAGACCTGCCAGTCTGGACCATCAGCACCATGGAAATTATGGTGCCTTGGTTTATTTGAAAGGACAACAGTACAAGGCTCGCCAAAGGTACCTTTTATGTTACTGCAGGCTCAATTGAAGGACCCCTCGTCCTGAATATTTGTTTTTGTTTCTTGTTTATGTTTTCATTAATTTTAGCCTCAGTGTCTAATATCTTTCCCGTATTTTTTGGAACGTAGGGTGCCCGGATTATAAGGTAGACTGCCGATGAGCAAAAGGCGCACCGTTTTTATGGTGCATTAAGGATACAGGATCCATCCATCCATCATCTTCCGCTTATCCGAGGTCGGGTCGCGGGGGCAGCAGCCCAAGCAGGGAAGCCCAGACTTCCCTCTCTCCAGCCACTTCGTCTAGCTCTTCCCGGGGGATCCCGAGGCGTTCCCAGGCCAGCCGGGAGACATGGTCTTCCCAACGTGTCCTGGGTCTTCCCCGTGGCCTCCTACCAGCTGGACGTGCCCTAAACACCTCCCTGGGGAGGCGTTCGGGTGGCATCCTGACCATATGCCCGAACCACTTCATCTGGCTCCTCTCGATATGGAGAAGCAGCGGCTTTACTTTGAGCTCCCCCCGGATGGCAGAGCTTTTCACCCTATCTCTAAGGGAGAGCCCCGCCACCCGGCGGAGGAAACTCATTTTGGCCGCTTGTACCCGTGATCTTATCCTTTCGGTCATGACCCAAAGCTCATGACCATAGGTGAGGATGGGAACGTAGATCGACCGGTAAATTGAGAGCTTTGCCTTCCGGCTCAGCTCCTTCTTCACCACAACGGATCGATACAACGTCCGCATTACTGAAGACGCCGCACCGACCCGCCTGTCGATCTCACCATCCACTCTTCCCCCACTCATGAACAAGACTCCTAGGTACTTGAACTCCTCCACTTGGGGCAGGGTATCCTCCCCAACCTGGAGATGGCGCTCCACCCTTTTCCGGGCGAGAACCATGGACTCGGACTTGGAGGTGCTGATTCTCATTCCGGTCGCTTCACACTCGGCTGCGAACCGATCCAGTGAGAGCTGAAGATCCCGGCCAGATGAAGCCATCAGGACCACATCATCTGCAATAAGCAGAGACCTAATCCCGCGGCCACCAAACCGGATCCCCTCAACGCCTTGGCTGCGCCTAGAAATTCTGTCCATAAAAGTTATGAACAGAATCGGTGACAAAGGACAGCCTTGGCGGAGTCCAACCCTCACTGGAAATGTGTCCGACTTACTGCCAGCAATGTGGACCAAGCTCTGACACCGATCATACAGGGAGCGGACTGCCACAATAAGACAGTCCGGTACCCCATACTCTCTGAGCACTCCTCACAGGACTTCCCGAGGGACACGGTCGAATGCCTTCTCCATGTCCACAAAGCACATGTAGACTGGTTGGGCAAACTCCCATGCACCCTCAAGAACCCTGCCGAGAGTATAGAGCTGGTCCACAGTTCCACGACCAGGACGAAAACCACACTGTTCCTCCTGAATCCGAGGTTCGACTATCCGGCAAAGCCTCCTCTCCAGTACACCTGAATAAACCTTACCGGGAAGGCTGAGGAGTGTGATCCCACGATAGTTGGAACACACCCTCCGGTCCCCCTTCTTAAAGAGAGGGACCACCACCCCGGTCTGCCAATCCAGAGGTACCGCCCCCGATGTCCACGCGATGCTGCAGAGTCTTCTCAACCAAGACAGCCCCACAGCATCCAGAGCCTTAAGGAACTCCGGGCGGATCTCATCCACCCCCGGGGCCTTGCCGCCGAGGAGCTTTTTAACTACCTCAGCCCCAGAAATAGGAGAGTCCACCACAGATTCCACAGGCACCACTTCCTCAAAGGAAGTCGTGTTGGTGGGATTGAGGAGGTCTTCGAAGTATTCCCTCCACCGATCCACAACATCCGCAGTCGAAGTCAGCAGAACACCATCCGCACCATACACGGTATTGATAGTGCACTGCTTCCCCTTCCTGAGGCGGCGTATGGTGGTCCAGAATCGCTTCAAAGCCATCCGGAAGTCGTTTTCCATGGCTTCCCCGAACTCTTCCCATGTCCGAGTTTTTGCCTCCGCGACCGCTTAAGCTGCACACCGCTTGGCCCGTCGGTACCCGTTCACTGCCTCTGGAGTCCTATGAGCCAAAAGAACCCGATAGGACTCCTTCTTCAGCTTGACGGCATCCCTCACTGCTGGTGTCTACCAACGGGTTCTGGGATTACCGCCACGACAGGCACCAACAACCTTGCGGCCACAGCTCCAATCAGCCGCCTCGACAATAGAGGTTCAGAACATGGTCCACTCGGACTCAATGTCCCGCACCTCCCTCGTGACATGTTCAAAGTTCTCCCGGAGGTGTGAATTGAAACTCTCTCTGACAGGAGACTCTGCCAGACGTTCCCAGAAGAACCTCACAATGCGCTTGGGCCTGCCAGGTCTGTCCGGCATCCTCCCCCACCATCGCAGCCAACTCACCACCAGGTGGTGATCGGTAGAGAGCTCCGCCCCTCTCTTCACCCGAGTGTCCAGAACATGAGGCCGCAAATCCGATGACACAACTACAAAGTCGATCATGGAACTGCGGCCTAGGGTGTCCTGGTGCCAAGTGCACATATGGACACCCTTATGTTTGAACATGTTGTTTGTTATGGACAATCCGTGACGAGCACAAAAGTCCAATAACAAAACACCACTCGGGTTTAGATCCGGGCGACCATTCTTCCCACTCACGCCTCTCCAGGTTTCACTGTCGTTGCCAACATGAGCGTTGAAGTCCCCCAGTAGGACAAGGGAATCACCCGGGGTAGCACTTTCCAGTACTCCCTCGTGTGTACCCAAAAAGGGTGGGTATCTGTTTGGTGCGTAAGCACAAACAACAGTCAGGACCCATCCCCCCACCCTAAGGCGAAGGGAAGCTACCCTCTCGTCCACTGGGTTGAACTCAAACGTGCAGGCTTTGAGCCGGGGGGCAACGAGAATTGCCACTCCAGCCCGTCGCCTCTCACTGCTGGCAACGCCAGAGTGGAAGAGAGTCCAGTCCCTCTCGAGAAATCTGGTTCCAGAGCCCTTGCTGTGCGTCGAGGTGAGTCCGACTATATCCAGCCGGAACTTCTCTACCTCGCGCACTAGCTCAGGCTCCTTCCCCCCCAGTGAGGTGACGTTCCACATCCCAAGAGCTAGCTTCTGTAGCCGAGGATCGGACCGCCAAGTGCCCTGCCGTCGGCTGCCGGCCAGCTCACAATGCACCCGACCTCTATGGCCCCTCCTATGAGTGGTGAGCCCATTGGAGGGATGACCCACGTTGCCTCTTCGGGCTGTGCCCGGCCGGGCCCCATGGGGACAAGCCCGGCCACCAGGCGCTCGCCATCGTGCCCCAACTCCGGGCCTGGCTCCAGAGCGGGGCCCCAGTTACCCGCGTCCGGGCGAGGGAAATCTGAGTTAATTTTGTTGTAATTCCATAGAAGTCTTTGAGCTGCTCTTTGTCTGATCACTCACCTAGGACCTGTTTGTCTTGGAAGACCCTACCAGGGGGCATGAAAGCCCCCTGACAACATAGCTCCTAGGATCATTGGGACATGCAAACTCCTCTACCGCGGTAAGGTAGCAGCTCAGAGAGCAGTTGTCCATTCTTAACATGTACAAAACATATAAGAACTGAAATTACATTTTCGACACAGTCTCACTAAGAGCAGACATACATTTAAAAAAACAACTTTCAATCATTCAATCAATGTTTACTTATATAGCCCTAAATCACTAGTGTCTCAAAGGGCTGCACAAACCACAACACAAACCACTATGACATCCTCGGTAGGCCCACATAAGGGCAAGGAAAATTCACATCCAGTGGGACGTCGGTGACAATGATGACCCAGTGGGACGTCAGTGACAATGATGACTATGAGATTCTTGGATAGGACCACATATGTGGGCAACCCCCCTCCACTAGGGGACCGAAAGCAATGGATGTCGAGCGGGTCTAACATGATACTGTGAAAGTTCAATCCATAGTGGATCCAACACAGCCGCGAGAGTCCAGTCCAAAGCGGATCCAACACAGCAGAGAGAGTCCCGTCCACAGCGGAGCCAGCAGGAAACCTTCCAAAGCGGAGGCGGATCAGCAGCGCAGAGATGTCCCCAGCCGATACAAAGGCGAGCGGTCCATCGTGGGTCCAGACTCTGGACAGCCAGTACTTCATCCATGGCTTTCGGACCGGACCCCCTCCACAAGAGAGAGTGGGACATAGGAGAAAAAGAAAAGAAACGACAGATCAACTGGTCTAAAAAGGGAGTCTATTTAAAGGCTAGAGTATACAAATTAGTTTTAAGGTGAGACTTAAATGCTTTTACTGAGGTCGCATCTCAAACTGTTACCGGGAGGGCATTCCAGAGTACTGGAGCCCGAATGGAAAACGCTCTATAGCCCGCAGACTTTTTTTGGGCTTTGGGAATCAATAATAAGCCGTGGTCCTTTGAACGCAGATTTCTTGCCGGGACATATGGTACAATACAATCAGCAAGATAGGCTGGAGCTAGACTGTGTAGTATTTTATACGTAAGTAGTAAAACCTTAAAGTCACATCTTAAGTGCACAGGAAGCCAGTGCAGGTGAGCCAGTATAGGCGTAACATGATCAAACTTTCTTGTTCTTGTCAAAAGTCTGGCAGCCGCATTTTGTACCAACTGTAATCTTTTAATGCTAAACATGGGGAGACACTCCCCCCACCCCCACCCCCCAACCCTTTTAAGGGGATGGGCAATATGCGCATACGTATAATTAGGAGGAGATGCCTCATTTAGCGCAAAAAAAGTAGTCTGGTTTAAGCCAGGTTTCGCTGAGACCGATGATGGTAAGATTGTTGTCTCTGATGACCTCGTTAACTAACAACATTTTGGGAGACAATGATCTTATGTTTAAAAAACCTATATTATAGGTAGTGGACTGTTTTAGAGAATTTTTGATCAAATTATCCGTAGTGGCAATATTAATAAATTTGTGTTTATTATGCGCAGTGCACTTAAAATAATCACGACCATATCTAGGAATTGATACGACGGGAATTTTCCGATTGTTTGTTTGGTGCTTTGATAAACTGAACGCATCATAGTTCGCCCAAAAACTTGTTCTAACTTAACTGACTTCTTACCTAGGCCAGTAGTCTCGCATCTTCCATTTAAGTCCGGCTTCAGGATGGAAGGAAGTGGTGTTCTGTGGGGATTAGCCTTTTGCTTTGTTTTTAGCCCCGCTCGGCATCCGCGTTTCCGATCACACCGCTGGCGTCTGTTCCGTAGACGGCCCCCGCTGGTACTATACTCCGCTGCTTCACAGGCCGCTGGATGTAGCCACCGAAGTATTCCCGTGCTAGCTAGCAGGTCTAGCAAGCACACGTCTATCAGTCCAAAACGGCCCGATCTATCCACATCCAGGAGTGTCTGGCGGTCGTAAGTGATCACGGAGTGACCACGATGTAAGACAGCCATAAAATTTGCAGAATTGTCCGGTATTTATGCCAAATGTTCCATGTTTAGCAGGAGCTTCGCGATGTCGCAGCCCGTCCGGGCGCCGCTATCTTGGAATTTATAACGCGCTTTTCTAGATACTCAAAGCGCTCACAGAGAAGTGGGACTCAACATTCATTCACACCTGGTGGTGGTAAGCTACATCGGTAGCCACAGCTGCCCTGGGGTAGACTGACGGAAGCGTGGCTGCCAGTTTGTGCCTACGGCCACTCCGACCACCACCTATCATTCATTCATCATTCATTCACCAGTGTGAGCGGCACCGGGTACAAAGGGTGAAGTGTCCTGCCCAAGGACACAACGGCAGCGATTTTTTGGATGTCAATTGGTGTGAAGCGAACCTGCAACCCTCAGGTTTTGGCCGGCCGCTCTACCCACTAAGCCATGCCACCCCACATTACCGGTACATGGAGACAATTAAAGCGTTCATATTTTGATTTTTACATTTAAAAGACTACCTTGTGGTCTACATAACATGAAATTACAGTTCTTTGGTAAAAATGTTGCATAAATTATATTTTACAGACCATATTCAAGTTGTTTTCTGGCCATCTCTTCAGGAGGCGCCGTTTTGTGGGCGGTCTTATTTACGTGGCTCGACTTGGGCAGCGTCTTCTCCCCGTCATCTTTTTTGGACCGGTAGTTTTAAGCGCTTCAATAGTGAGTCAAAGAAGTTTATAGACAATGGCAATGGACTACAATGGTGTGCAAATGTTCGGGTCTTTTGCAGATTCCCAATACTTATCAGCAGTTACCAATATGCAAGAAGAGTTGGTTTTGCATAATTTTGCGAAACATAAGGCCAGAAAATATGCCATCTAATAGGTGCCCTTTTGCGGTCCTTTTACACACACCATAATAATACCTGTATGTTGAAGCACAGCACATCCGACTCCGGTAGCCATAGAGCTCTGTGTTCTATCAAGCAATGCAGCTTTGTAGCTTACCAAAGTCATTCTAATACATTTTGAGAATTCTTTAAACATGGTGTGTAAAGTTCTATATTCTCAATGAAACATAAATGTTTTGGTGTTGCTCGCTTATGGGTAATTGCTAGCATAATTTATTGAACAGGCGTCATCCTGCAGTCCACTGTATCTCATATTTGTGACTGCAATGGTACTCTTATTACACCATGTAACAAATAAAATTGCTTCGAGGTCTGTAAGCAGAACATACATTAGGCGCAATGGTTTACAAGACGATTATTAGTCCAAAAAATATATATATATATTTTTAAATGTGTGCAATTGTTCTTTAAAAAAATGAAATATTGCCAAATTATAAGACATCACCTCTATGGTTTCAGTTATAATATTTCCAAATGTCTAGATGCCTCTACGCCAGTAGATGCCGTGTAAATAGATTTGGGATTCTCAACCACTGTGTCGTGTCAACAGGGCCATGGTATAAGAGGTACAGGTGATTGCAATTAAAAAGGCCCACAGCCTGCTAGGGCCCACACACTGCCCCCACAAGCCTCTATGACAAAATTATCAAGCATACACTGAACTGATATATATTCATATAAATTAATCTGAATTAGAAGAATGGCGGGCTTCACGGTGGCAGAGGGGTTAGTGCGTCTGCCTCACAATACGAAGTTCCTGCAGTCCTGGGTTCAAATCCAGGCTCGGGATCTTTCTGTGTGGAGTTTGCATGTTCTCCGCGTGAATGCGTGGGTTACCTCCGGGTACTCCGGCTTCCTCCCACTTCCAAAGACATGCACCTGGGGATAGGTTAATTGGCAACACTAAATTGGCCCTAGTGTGTGAATGTGAGTGTGAATGTTGTCTGTCTATCTGTGTTGGCCCTGCGATGAGGTGGCGACTTGTCCAGGGTGTACCCTCCCTCCCGCCCGATTGTAGCTGAGATAGGCGCCAGCGCCCCCCGCGACCCCGAAAGGGAATAAGCGGTAGAAAATGGATGGATGGATAGAACAATGGCTTCCTGTGCACTTAAGATGTGACTTTAAGGTTTTACTACTTACGTATAAAATACTACACGGTCTAGCTCCATCCTATCTTGCCGATTGTATTGTACCATATGTCCCGGCAAAAAATCTGCGTTCAAAGGACTCCGGCTTATTAGTGATTCCTAAAGACCAAAAAAAGTCTGCGGGCTATAGAGCGTTTTCTGTTCGGGCTTCAGTGCTCTGGAATGCCCTCCCGGTAACAGTTCGAGATGCTACCTCAGTAGAAACATTTAAGTCTCACCTTAAAACTCATTTGTATACTCTAGCCTTTAAATAGACCTCCTTTTTAGACCAGTTGATCTGCCGCTTCTTTTTTTTTTCCTCTGTCCCCCCCTCCTCTGGCCCCCCCTCCCTTGTGGGGTCCGGTCCGATGGCCATGGATGAAGTACTGGCTGTTCAGAGTCGGGACCCAGGATGGACCGCTTGCCTGTGTATCGGTTGGGGACATCTCTACGGAGGGTTGCCCACATATGTGGTCCTCTCCAAGGTTCTCATAGTCATCATTGTCACTGGCATCCCACTGGGTGTGAGTTCTCCTTGCCCACCTAAATTCTAAACAAAATAAACACACCACAATTTATTCTGTACCTTTTTCAACCACTGATCACAACAACATTGTGCAAAATGTGAATATTTTAAGGTGAACTAAATGTGATCCCAGAAATGTGTACATGTTTCAAATCCTTCCACAGTAGGACCCACACCCAGACATCAAACAAAGAGCTTATGAAAATCAAGATATTTTTTTAAGGTTTTTTTTTTCATTGCCAGTGGGCCAAATAATTTATATTAAAAAGTATTACAATGGAAAGCACTGCTGTTATTTGATTATTTTAATAAAACACTTATTATGATGTCAGGTTTGGGACAGGTATGTGTGATGCTGATGTTGCTTACTTGTCGTTCAAGAATGCTCAGGGAGTTTGAGCATTTGCTCAGACACATGAAAAATTAAGAGGAGTATTGGTCCACACCATTCGATCTTCCCACGGTTGTTCCTCATCGGAATTAAGTGAGTGCTTCAGATGCCCCCCAAAAAGCACATGTCTAGACACCAGAAAAGGTTGAGAAGAAGGTCAGGACTGCAGAGATGGGGCCCAGGACATTGAAAACGTTTTTCTAAGAATGGTGAGATGGTGAAACTACTGAGGGTGACTAAAGCAATGAGTTATTATTCAGTTATTTAATGTCTGTGACATTACCTTTGACGGGTCGCAGGCTGGACTCTGGAGCCTACGTTAGCTATCATCTGGCTGCGCTCCACCTGGGACATTCCCCAGTTAATTAAAATGTTTAAAAAGTCGCCTGTTCATTGCAGCGAGGCAGTGTGTCGCACATATATTGTGAAGCATTCAAGTTCTACTCAGTAATGAGTAATTACTGAGTAATTATTAAACATCAACAATTAATAACTACTGAGTAACTGAATATTCACCTTCATCAAATGCGCTGATGATCAATTATGAGACAATGCTCATAATTATTAAATATAAACATCTGACAAAGGCTTGTTACGTTTTTATGTGTTCATTGTGGTCTTGTGAAAAGTGTTACTAGTGGAAACATGAATAGCCTAAATACAAAGCATTTTAAAGACAACTAAGAATAAATCATTTACATAATAATACTTTGGCTCGTTAAGTGGTTAATTGTAAAAAAGGAAACACATTTAGTGTATTGCACCAGGCACTGTCAAGTACACTAAATAACAAGAACATTGAAGATAGCAATGAATGGGGCAAAGGGGCTCACATCAATACTCTTTCAGAGGGCCCTGAGTCCCTAGCGGCCTGCCTAGCCCTTCATGGCATATTAGTGTTCCGTTAAAGATCATTAGGTACTATTATAAAAATGTATTTGTCCAAATTAAGGCCTTCACCCTCAATAATGTCTTCCCTAAAAATGTCAGGTCTGTCCACAGTTCAATAGGTAAACGCCCCCCCAGGGCACTGTAACGGAAAAAAGGTACGTAGCAAATCATACAACTGATATTAACAATTGTAAACGTATGAACTATCACACTCTTTTACCGCGCTACAATTGTTCACCAATATAATCTATAATGTAAATACAATATTTATATGATAGCTGTTGTGTTTGCCATTTTAACACCTAGCAACACAAAAATAGGAACCATTTTTGGACTTGTCAACCGACTCACATCTGTAAAAGACAGAGCCAAGAAACTTAAACTATATTGGGTGTCAGTAAATTTGAGTAAAGCATAATTCCATGGAAAGTTGACCAAAGTGGTGTGCACCAAGATTAAACTATAAACTATCGCTGGCTGACATGGACTAATACTGTCGAGTAAGTGCAATAATGTTGCAGACCTAAATCTATTGCAATAGTCTGACATGCCAGTGGAAATTCAAAACAGTCCTAAATCCCCAGAGTTTTTTTTTTTTTTTAAAAGCAGAAGAAGAAGTACCAGTGTGTCTTCTGAAAATGACGTTTTAGTAATAACAAGACTAAGGACAGTGAAAGCATGATTAATGAGTATTGCCTTATTCCAGCCTGCTCCGTGACTTCACACAGAGAAGCTGTTTCTACTGACCAAAGGCCTACTGTTTTTAGATTAGGGAATATAAACTGTTCAAAGACAAAGTACTTTATTCTAACTATAGATAGATAACAGAGAGGCACTTTTGGGCCATAAGAAAAACATTTTCATTATCTGGTACTTCTATATTTTATTTCCTATATTTCTAAAATGTGGTCAGCAACCAAATTGATATGTAAAATGTTATTCGCCATACCATATTACCACCCCACAGTCTTACTGTGCTGCTTGTATCATACGGTAGTTGGGACGCAGTGAAATATCTTTTTGTGCTCATCATGTTAGAAGACTTGAATCGCTAGAATGGCACTTGAAGTGTTTTGCCAAGGTTGAATTGTTAACAAAATAAAACAAGATGGAGCAGTTATTGTTCCTTGTCCATTTTTCAACATTCCATTTCCCAGTCTTTGTAGGGTAATGTACAGTTAAATGTGAATAGGACCTACCTTTTTTACTGTGGGGAGGGGAATATCATTTAACATAGGTCCTGTTGTGCATTTAGAACCCTACAAGCCCCCAAAATGTGATTTAATTTTTTTGATTAAACACTGAGGGTAAAATGTATAAAAAAATAAATAAATATTCAGGAAGCATTGCACAAATGTTTATAAAACAATGTAGCCTTGTTACAAACCAGCCGTTTGGAATGAGAAGATTGTGATGCAGTTTGCCTTTGTTACATCAACAAATTTCTCCATGCATGGTAGAGTTTTACCGAAAGAACTCTGCCCGAGTCGGCCATTTCTATTTTCCCAAGCGGCATCGACGTCTGAACAAAAACAGTCTTTACCTTAAAATTGTTTTACTCCGCCCTCTTCCATCAAAACAGGGGGCAAAGAAGCAGTGGAAAACACATTCTAATAAATTAAACTACAGTAGTTTCACGATTTTCCAGAAGAACTTTGAATATGTCACGAGGGAGATGCTGGATATTAAGTCCAAGTGGACCATGTTCCGCACCTCTATTGTCGAGGCGGCTGATCGGAGCTGTGGCTACAAGGTAGTTGGTGCCTGTCGTGGCTGTAATCCTCGAACCCGCTGGTGGACACCAGCAGTGATGGATGCCATCCAGCTGAAGAAAGAGTCCTATCGGTTTTTTTTGGCCCATAGCACTCTGGAGGCAGCGGTTGTAGCGGTCACAGAGGCAAAAACTCGGACATGGGAAGAGTTCGGGGAAGCCGTGGAAAACGACTTCCGGACGGCTTCGAAGCGATTCTGGACCACCATCCACCGCCTCAGGAAGGGGAAGCAGTGCACTGTCAACACCGTGTATGGTGAGGATGGTGTTCTGCTTAACTCGACTGAGGAGGTTGTGGATTGGTGGAGGGAATACTTCGAAGACCTCCTAAATCCTACCTACACGTCTTCCGATGAGGAAGCAGTTCTTGGGGAATCTGTGGTGGGCTCTCCTATTTCTGGGGCTGAGGTTGCTGAGGTAGTTAAAAAGCTCCTCGTCGGCAAGGCCCCAGGGGTGGATGAGAGCCGCCCGGAGTTACTCAAGGCTCTGGATGCTGTCGGGCTGTCTTGGTTGACAAGACTCTGCAACATCGCGTGGACATCGTGGCGGTACCTCTGGATTGGCAGACCGGGGTGGTGGTTCTTCTCTTTGAAAAGGGGAACCGAAGGGTGTGTTCCAACTATCGTGGGATCACACTCCTCAGCCTTCCTGGTAAGGTATATTCAGGTGTACTGGAGAGGAAGCTACGCCGGATAGTCGAACCTCGGATTCAGGAGGAACAGTGTGGTTTTCGCCCTGGTCGTGGAACTGCGGACCAGCTCTATACTCTCGGCAGATTCCTTGAGGGTAATTGAGTTTGCCCAACCAGTCTTCCTGTGCTTTGTAGACCTAAAGAAGGCATTCGACCATGTTCCCCGGGAACTTCTGTGGGGAGTGCTCAGAGAGTTTGGGGTATCGGACTGTCTGATTGTGGCGCTCCGCTCCCTGTACGATCAGTGTCAGAGCTTTGTCCGCATTGTCCGCAGTAAGTCAGACACGTTTCCAGTGAAGGTTGGACTCCGCCAAGGCTGCCCTTTGTCACCAATTCTGTTTTTAACTTTTATGGACAGTATTTCTAGGCGCAGTCATGGTGTTGAGGGGATCCGGTTTGGTAGCTGCAGGATTAGGTTTTTGCTTTTTGCAGATGATATGGTCCTGATGGCTTTATCTGGCCAGGATCTTCAGCTCTCACTGGATCGGTTCGCAGCCGAGTGTGAAGCGACTGGGATTAAAATGAGCACCTCCAAGTCCAAGTCCATGGTTCTCGCCCGGAAAAGGGCGAAGTGCCATCTGCGGGTTGGGGAGGAGAACCTGCCCCAAGTGGAGGAGTTCAAGTACCTCGGAGTCTTGATCAAGAGTGAGGGAAGAGTTGATCGTGAGATCGACAGGCGTATCGGTGCGGCGTCTTCAGTAATGCAGACGCTGTATCGATCATTGTGGTGAAGAAGGAGCTGAGCCGGAAGGCACTGCTCTCAATTTACCGTTTTTTACCGGTTGATCTATGTTCCCATCCTCACCTATGGTCATGAGCTTTGGGTTGTGACCGAAAGGACAAGATCACGGGACAAGCGGCCGAAATGAGCTTCCCCCGCCAGGTGGCGGGGCTCTCCGGGAGGAGTTCAAAGTAAAGCCGCTGCTCCTCCACATCGAGAAGAGCCAGATGAGGTGGTTCGGGCATCTGGTCAGTATGCCACCCGAACCCCTGCCTAGGGAGGCATTTTGGGCCTACCGGTAGGAGGCCAGGGGGAAGACCCAGGACACGTTGGGATAACTATGTCTCCAGGATGGCCTGGGAAGGCCTCTGGATCCCCCAGGAAGAGCTGGACAAAGTGGCAGGGGAAAGGGAAGTCTGGGCTTCCCTGCTTAGGCTGATGCCACCGCGACCCGACCTCGGATAAGCAGAGGAAGATGGATGGATGGATGGATGGAAGTCAGTTTTGTTGCTAGTTTGGTATAGTAGTCTCAGCCGTGTTAGCAAGCTGAAATGACAAAGAACAAAAAAAAAAAACATTTAATACATGACAATATTTACAGATTATAAGGGGTTGCATACCGGATAAATCACAAGTGTCAGTACTATGAATACCAATGCGCTTTCTGCTCAACTATCTTGAGGTGTGATGAGAACTTTCTCATTGCACTTGTTTGCAAATGTGTTCGGGATCACTCATTTTCTTCCAGGGCTAATCACCACCTTGGCACTTGCACCATCCCTTAAAGGGCCTGCAGATGACCCAAATATCACTAACAAGTTCTCTTTATGGATTTTTTTCTCCTGAAAGTCAATCTTTCTCATAATATCAATATGTTTTTAAGTAATCGGTGGATAAATAAATGTACTTGGAACACCCCTTTTCCATGGCCAGACACTTGGTGTGACGTTATCTACAGATTTGCATGATTTTGTGGCACTGGTCCATGATTTCTTCATCATTGATATAGTTAACATTATGAGAGAAGATACATATATAAATATGACAGTAAATAGACGACATAGTCTGAGTTTTCTTATCTTCAGTGTCTGCCTGTCATTAGTCTTTTTTTAAGCGTATCATGGCATTTTTAATATGTTGTATTCTTTTTTTAAAACCTTGCATGCCCCTCTGTGTTGCCAGACTTGTAAAACTGCTGGAAATGGGATTTTCTATTGAAGACGCATAAAGTATCTATGTTCTTACAAGATTTTCTTAATCACAATTCAACTCAACTCAAGGCAAAATTGCAGCAATAAAACATCAGTGGAATAGGATGCAAAACAGAATATTAGCAGTTCACCTTTTTTTTCTCTGCTTTTGGAGCGCTGCTTTCTGTCGCCCTGTAGTAAACGTGAAACGGACGATACTATATACCAATAAGGGCAGTCATGTCATCCCTTGTGAGTCTGCTCCAAGAAGGAACTACTAAGACTGTGTTAAAAAGTGGAGAAAACTCATACAACATTTAATCTACAGAATATTTTTCAACATGTCCTGACTCAGTCATTCTCCACTTGAGGGTATTTTGCTAATTTTGTCAAATTCAGCACACAAAAAAACATGATTTGGGAAGACAATAAAAAAGCTAAAGGTGGGCATTCCAAAATGTGCTGAAATTCACCAGAAAATAAGCTTAAAATCACTATTTGGGGGGATTCTGACCTGTAGACTTCAGATTTAGGTCAAGAACTATGAAATAAGTGCCAATGTTGTTGGCAGTAGAAAAGCTCTTTAACCGTAGAAGAGAATTTGGACACGACTTGCCTGGCATGATCGTGCAAACCCAATGGCGAATGGTTACGACAAGTGGTACGGAGGAGAATTTGGATCCAGTTTAATAATGCCAATGTCCCAACATCAACATTTATGGAAACACTTGACAATAAAGAATTTTTAGGTCTAAAACATCTGCTTTATACCCTTCCAATATACCAGCTGGAAAACAGCTCACTGGGAACCACTCTAACAAAAACCACTCCCATCCTCAAAATACTTTGCTTTGTCAGTCAGAGACCCACTAAAAACTGACTCAGAACTGATACTATTATATGTCATGACCATAGGATTTGGGAAGGTTACGGTGTTTGACTGTAAATAATCCATGGCTGCCACAACAATGACATATATATCGTTCTGTTTATTACAAGCCGCGGTACTGTCCAAATAACTTTAAAGGTTAAGGTGCAATTACCACATGTCATTTTTTTTTTTCGAAATGATTGAAAGTCTCCCTTTTACGTTGTCTTTTTGTCCATGCCAAAGCCCAAATCACAGAGTAGGTTCCTGTTGAGCAGTTAAAATGTCAAACTAAACAAACACAATAACTGTTATCAATCGGTATCTGGGTGCATATTTGTCTTGTAACATCTTTTTTTTTCCATTATCTGTAGAAAAAGACCTTTTAGTGTCCTGCCTCAGCAGATGCTCAGAAAACCTTCAAAGAGCATGGTGGTAAATATCAAAGAAGATATTCTTCAAACAACATGTCATGGCAATGAAACTGTTTGCCATCAACTCAAGCACAAATAAAACCAATCAAGGCTATTTTCAGCATTACGAGCTCCCTCTTAATGGTAAATTAAAGAGAGAATCAGGATGCAGGCTAACGAGTAGCATACTATCACTGGCCGGCAGGCTTTAAACGGAACTCACACAATCAGCAGAAGACCAAGTCTTGCATCCATCATTTGAGCCGACCAAGGTTTTGGCAGGTTATTCTGAATGTAAACCACAATTAGAATATCCAGTACAGTAATGGCAATAATAACAACATATTACATTTTACTGTCCTTGTTAGTCAGGCCATTACTAAACCTGAGAAGCTGTCTCTAATACCAGCCTGCAAAAACATTTTATCCATAACTAATTATGTGCAGACATTTTTGCTAAACCTATAATAGCATGGTTGTCCTGCAAGGGAGTCTTGTCTCTTTTAAGAAAACAGTCGTTTAGGCTGATGTAACAAGATGAGTGTAGACAAAGGTCAACCACTAACAAAATTCAGTATAGCAAAAGGACAAATGGTATTTCTCTGTTAAGTTGGTCTTTGGTTGTCGTTAAAATTCAAATATGAGCTACAACTGCTGTGAAGCTCAGATGACGCTGAGCGGCACTTTTGTGGCCTTGGTTGAAGGAAAGACTGGAAAAAAATGGGGGGGTTGGTCATGCTTCTCATATTTTGTGAAAAAACATGAGTTCAAGGTGCGATGACTTGTCATGCTTAACTGCTGTAATGGCCAGAAAGTATATCCTTACAGCCTTGTTAAACACCTTGAAATGACGTTTAGTAGTGCAGCATATCCCAAAAAAAATGTATTCACATTCCTGACTTCTCTGGAGTTATATACTGTAGCTACTGAGTATATTTGCTGTAATTGGTCATGTTAGGCTGTATGTTAGTTCTGTGGTTGTCAAACTGTTTTCCCCAAGTACCACCTCATAAAACACAAAGCTCTCCAAGTACTGCCATAATGACCAACAGTAAAATACAATAGCATAGCAGGCCTAAGAATTAATTAAAAACTAGGCAGATGTTTTATTTAAGAAATATATTTAATATTTAACATACCCAAAAATAAATAGGAAATATGCAGAGTATATTTAATGCTACCCTTCCGCCACATTGACAGCAATTACTAATAAACTGTCCATGTCTTGTGTTTGACCTGCTTCCATGTTAATGTTTACTCCAGCAGTGATATGTGATGAAAAACATTTTGTAGAGGATAGATCTACAAACCCCGTTTCCATATGAGTTGGGAAATTGTGTTGGATGTAAATATAAACGGAATACAATGATTTGCAAATCATTTTCAAACCAGATTCAGTTGAATATGCTACAAAGACAACATCTTTGATGTTCAAACTGATAAACATTTTTTTTTTTGCAAATAATCATTAACTTTAGAATTTGATGCGAGCAACACGAGACAAAGAGGTTGGGAAAGGTGGCAATAAATACTAATAAAGTTGAGGAATGCTCATCAAAAACTTATTTGGAACATCTCACAGGTGTGCAGGCTAATTGGGAACAGGTGGGTGCCATGATTGGGTATAAAAGCAGCTTCCCAAAAAATGCTCAGTCTTTCACAAGAAAGGATGGGGCGAGGTACACCCCTTTGTCCACAACTGCGTGAACAAATAGTCAAACAGTTTAAGAATGTTTCTCAATGTGCAATTGCAAGAAATTTAGGGATTTCAACATCTACGGTCCATAATATCATCTAAAGGTTCAGAGAATCTGGAGAAATCACTCCACGTAAGCGGCATGGGCGGAAACCAACATTGAATGACCGTGACCTTCGATCCCTCAGACGGCATTGTATCAAAAACCGACATCAATCTCTAAAGGATATCCCCACATTGGCTCAAGAACACTTCAGAAAACCACTGTCACTAAATACAGTTTGTTGCTAAATCCGTAAATGCAAGTTAAAACTCATCTATGCAAAGCGAAAGCCATTTTTCAACAACATCCAGAAACGCCGCCGGCTTCACTGGGCCCAAGATCATCAAAGATGGACTGATGCAAAGTGGAAAAGTGTTCTGTGGTCTGACGAGTCCACTTTTCAAGTTGGTTTTGAGAAATATTCGACATCGTGTCATTTGGACCAAAGGGGACGCGGACCATCCAGACTGTTATCAACGCAAAGTTCAAAAGCCTGCATCTGTGATGGTATGGGGGTGCATTAGTGCCCAAGGCATGGGTACATTACACATCAGTGAAGGCACCATTAATGCTGAAAGGTACATACAGGTTTTGGAACAACATATACTGCCATCTAAGCGCCGTCTTTTTCATGGACGCCCCTGCTTATTTCAGCAAGACAATGTCAAGCTACATTCAGCACGTGTTACAACAGCGTGGCTTCGTAAAAAAAGAGTGCAGGTACTTTCCTGGCCCGCCTGCAGTCCAGACCTGTCTCCCATCGAAAATGTGTGGCACATTATGAAGCGTAAAATACGACAGCGGCGACCCCGGACTGAAGCTCCACATAAAACAAGAATGGGAAAGAATTCCACTTTCAAAGCTTCAACAATTAGTTTCCTCAGTTCCCAAACGTTTATTGAGTGTTGTTAAAAGAAAAGGTGATGTAACACAGTGGTGAACATGCCCTCTCCTGACTACTTTGGCACGTGTTGAAGCCATGAAATTCTAAGTTAATTATTATTTGACAAAAAAAAATAAAGTTTATCAGTTTGAACATCAAATATCTTGTCTTTGTAGTGCATTCAACTGAATATGGGTTGAAAAGGATTCACAAATCATTGTATTCTGTTTATATTTACATCTAACACAAATTCTCAACTCATATGGAAACGGGGTTTGTAAACTTCAAGTGTAAAGCTGCTTTGAAAGATACTACATCTGGCCCCAAAGTCAAATGTCACCAAATATTAATTTCATGGTAACCTTTTATAGTCCCTCTTTAAAAATGTTATGAGTATAATGGCCACAGTGGTATTAATAGGACACATTGCAGTTACCATTCTTGGTAAGAGTGTCCACATTACAACCAAAAGTAGCAGTAATTTAACTTTGCACAACTAAAAATGACACAACTTTACCTATTGAACCCTGTCAGTACAACAGAAAGCATGATTAATACAGTCAAAAGTGGTCATTTTAATGACAACAAGACATACTGGGAAACCTTGCTTCACAGACACATGCAAAGACTTGCAAACGCTTCCGGATTCACTAAAATTTTCCTTGTTTACCTACATCCCAAATGAAGTTACAAATCTTCCAGATACTGATGTTTTTGTGTACATTGTCGCTTTTGTCCAGATGTTAGAATGGTGAAGAGGAACTGGATGATCAACAATCACTTTATTAAACAAACCAAAAATAGATTTAAAAAAACTAAACAACCTTTATAGCTTTTAAACAGGAACTGCACTTTTTTTTTTTTGCCTACCAATCACAATCATTTTGAAAGACGGTGGATGGATTTTTTTTTTTTAATGCATTCTAAATATTAAATAAACGTAAATAAAAGTCTGCTTACAGTGGCGCCAACGGGAGCTCCACCATTTTGCCCAAAAAAACAATAAATAACAATTCAAAAAGCTCCAACAATACACTATTTAAATTTTGTGACTTGAATAT
The DNA here is from genome assembly GCF_033978795.1 of Nerophis ophidion. Taxonomy (NCBI): domain Eukaryota; kingdom Metazoa; phylum Chordata; class Actinopteri; order Syngnathiformes; family Syngnathidae; genus Nerophis; species Nerophis ophidion. The sequence continues at coordinate 50,751,810 of NC_084613.1, forward strand.
GTTAGCAATATTGTTTTTATAAGCGCTAACACAGACAAACTATTTATAGCGGCGCCGTGATCACTACCATGTGGTCTGCAGCTTCCTCGCTTCCTTGCTCCCTGTAAGTTTATTTTAGTTCAAAAAACATGCATCTCACCTGGACAGAAGAAGTCTGAGTAGGTATTCTGACATGTTGGTACACTTTGACAGCCATTTAGGACCCAAAACTGGTGTTGACAACACAAAAAGAGGTTTGGTTTTACTGCTGTGAGTACACTACTACCACATAGAAATGAGTATGTGCTAACTGTATGTAATAGTATGATTTCACAAGTAAACATCTCATATTGATCCCCTTTGGAAATTGGCACCACTTTACTCACATAACACTCCTTTGGGGGGTTAAGTTGATAGCTAAGCAAGTGTATGTGGTGTTTCAGCATATTTTGACACGGACTTATCCCGGATTTTAGACTTTTACATTATCATTTCATTCACTTTCATCGCCTTGGTAATGGCTTCCCTCCTCGATGGCTCCACGTCCGGGTCCTAAACACGTCATACGTTTTCATTCACCGGCTTCAACCATGCATTAAATTGATCATTCTGGAGCTGCGAATCGTTGAACTAGTACTTACCCATTTTATGCATGTAATTTGGCTTTGCCGTGGGCTTTTGTTAAGTAACAACACACTGCTGCGCACACAGCACACTAGCTGGTGGTGCTAGATGAATTCAAACCGGGCAGCGCAGGTAGCCTACTTTAGTTGCGTTTTGTAGTTATGTTATAACATCCTCAAAAATCCAAACATTTAAAATCCAGACTGAAGTGTTTGCATGTTTAAAATAAAAGTAACGTTAATAGGTTTTTCAGACCTTTCAAAATCGTGTTTAAGACCGTTCATGAAATTTTAGGAGAATTTTTGACGGTTTAAGGCTTGAAATTCTAATTGTTGGATGTAGCACTTTTTAGTCTCTGCGAACACCTGTACAGTATCTCCGCCTCTAAGTCCCACTTACGAACTCTCAGAATTTATTAAATACAACATTTCAAGCAGATAGAAGAAATTAACACAGGGTGGATGATTTCAAAATTTCACTTTTTCTTAATACCAGTGTTAAATAACGTTATTTGACACAAGTGGAGTTTAAAAAATATATCAAACATTCACCAGCTGTCACGCAAATTATGTACAGGCCAAAAAAAGGAACCCCAGATGACCATAACACCCGGAACATAACTCCTCTGTACATCAGTGTAGAGATATGTTAGATGTACAATGGCGAGCTTACAGAGAGTCCTGAAGTGCAACAAATCCATGTACTAGACTTAACTGCTGAGGAGTGAGCTGGAGACGGCCCCACAACAAGCGTAAGAGCAGTTCAAAGGCAGATCTTTCCTCTCTCATCAAACCATGATAAAAATATCAATGCAGCAAGAAACTCCATCCATCTTCTACCGTTTGTCCCTTTCAGGTTCACGGGGGCTGCTGGAGCCTATCTCAGCTGCATTCGGGCAGAAGGTGGCATACACCCTGGACATGTTGCCGCCTCATTGCAGGGCCAACAGATAGATAGACAACATTTCAATTTAGTGTTGGCAGTCAACCTATCCCCAGGTGCACGTCTTTGGAGGTGGGAAGAAGCTAGATTACCCGAAAAAGAACCCACGCAGTCACGAGGAGAACATGCAAAATCCACACATAAAGACCCCGAGCCCGGGGATCAAACCCACAATCTTCGTATTGTGATGCACATGTACACTCTGTTCCACCATGCTGCCCGCAACGAGAAACTATCAGGTTGCAATCAGGTTCTTCTATAGTGTGCAGCCATACAACTTGGAAAACCGGGCTCTTTCTCCCTCTTTTTAAATGCTGCTAAATTTGGTAAGTTAAAAAAGCAAATCATCATGGTTTGACACGAAAAACATCCTGATTCCTGGCAGTGTTTCTGCACATGTTACTACGCCCCTATAGTTCAAAGAATATTGGCCAGGTTAACCACCATAACTCTCCAAATGTCCAAACAGCCTTTTTATAAAACAGAATTTGGTCATCACCCACAAGAAAGTCCATCATGTCACGATGCTCCAAAGCCTTTAAGTGCAGCATTACTCATCAGCAATACTGGTTTACAGCATTTGGAATAACTTGAAAAGCAAGAACGATTACTTTACTTACTTTTTGTGAAAAAAGCCCAAAATATTCATAGTAAGCAAAATACGATCAACGAGATGACGTCAATGGATCAAAATAGATCGTACCAAAGAATTGGATTCAACTACAAGTAATTTATATTTTGCGAAAAGTAAATACTAGCATAATAATTGTTGCAGCATGTGTTTTTATTAACAAAACAAAATCCCTCTTTTTGTTAAATACTTTAAAAAAGACATTTTCCTTAAAATTACATTTAGGATAATTGAGCTGGCGCTAACAAAAACACCCTGCATGCCAATCAAGCATACAGCTTGTCACAAACTGATTCGTCTTCCATCCATCCATCCATTTTCTACCGCTTATTCCCTTTTGGGATCGCGGGGGGCGCTGGCGCCTATCTCAGCTACAATCGGGCGGAAGGCGGGGTACACCCTGGACAAGTCGCCACCTCATCGCAGGCTTGTACTTTGAATTTGTTATGCCAGTTTTCATTTCTTGTTCTTGCAAGTAAAAGCTGTTTACAGTGGAACATATATCTAATCATGGCATTCACACAAAAAGGATGCCCAAATGTTTCCTTCTGAGCCACTACATCAAGGGTCGGCAACCTTTACCACTCAAGGAGCCATTTTGACCCATTTCACAAAATAAAGAAGACAATGGGAGCAGCAACCATTCTCGCGAATATCCGCTGATGGTCACCTAGATAACAATAGTAAGGGCGTGCTATGAAGCCATTACTTTTGACGACTAATACAACATGTACAAACTTGTTGCCAGCCCAGTAACATTTTGTATGTGGCTTCCGCAGAAACATGTACACGACTGCAAGGCATACTTGGTCAACAGCCATACAGGTAACACTGAAGGTTGTGATATAAACAACTTTAACACTCTTACTAATATGCGCCGCACTGTGAACCTTGATATCTATTCACCTGTTGCTCTGTATAAGCAGCAACCGGGAGGAGAGACGTAATTGGAGCTGGAGCAAGAGCGAGAGCGAGCGAGACAAAAGAAAATTGCGGAAACCCAACCCACAGACTTATTGCAAAATAAGACTGTGTTGTGAACCTGAACCGGACTGTCATGTCGAAGCTTGGTGGTCCGAAGAACCCACTGGGTGGCAACTTCCTCAACATCCAAAGTAACTTAACGAGATGTTATGTGTATATTTATGTGAGAGAAAAGTGAGTGTGACGTGTATTCTGGTTACGGATAGAAAAGTGAGCTCTGGGGCAATAATATTTAAGCATAAAATCACCTTATGACTTCACTTAAAGTACTGACCTCTCTGTAAGCCCACTGTAGTCCATCTTTGTCCAGCTGTCTCTGGTTTTATATACAGTGTCAATAGTGTGTAATGTAACTTGTACTTTGCAAATAGATACATATCTTTGTACATTTACTGTTCATATCTTACTAAATATTGGACATATTTGTATATAGTTTGTTTTGCTTTATTTGTTGTATGCATAACAAATCATGACTCTTTACTATTTTTCTTTTCTCTTTGAAGTGCAATGTAACCCGGGTGACAAAACCCCGTTAAATATCCTTTCTATTTATTTTCTTCGTCCAAGCAGTCCTTGCGTGCGTGATTACGTCACGTGGTCATGTGACCTAAAGCGGCTATCAGACTAGCATAATACCCGGTAGTGGGCTGCTACCTGTAAGAGCGAGAGGGACACGCTGTGTGAGGTTGCTGCAGGTATGTGACTCGGTTTTACGCTTAAATTATTAACTAAGCCTTTTAAACTGAGATGTAATAATGTCAAACTGTAGGAGCCGACTACCGGAGCCGTGTGTCGTCGCACGGGAGTGTTTGAGTGTGATTTATCTGCGGATTTGGTGAGTAGCGTTTGTGTAGCTTTACATAGCCTAGCCGCTGCATTTGTTTTGAATGGAGCTGTTAGCATGTACTTATATGCCCGGTTTCTCTGAATATAGTTAACCCAATGAATGAAACGTTATCACTGTCAACAATTGTCTGATTGTTCCTGGTTTGATTTACTTGCTTTGTTGGTTATCAGTGCTATGCATCCAAGGCACTTTATGATGCAGTCCAGTCAACCACTGTGTCTGCTATGCACCTTATTTGTGGATGCGGTGTTTACATTTTGATACCATTGGAGAAATTAATATTTTGATGTAACAGCTATTATATTATTTATTCTAATTTGATTTATGAATTATTTGTTGTACAATATTAAGGAATATACTTTGCTTTTTGAATACTGTGGTATTATTTAGTATTTAGTATTTGAACATATTTTCTTTTGTGTGAGCACTGGAAACTTGATTGGTCCTGCCCTTTTATACAGGCCAGGTTGGATGGCGAGCTTAGAACCCTAAACTAGAGTCTAAGCTTTATGCCTGGAACCGAACAACCTGAACTGAATCCACCCAACCGAGCCCCGGGCGGGTAGGAGGCTCCTCAGCATCCGCCCTCTGTTTTTTCCTTTTTTTTACCAAAAGGCAAAGTGTTTATTGCGATCCTCCTGAACATTCACTTTTACCCCATCCCTTCAGTAAAACCGCTCTGGACACTGCCACCACAACGTGGACTTTGCTGGGCCCGTTTAATGAACTCTGAACTCGTCAATCAATCAATCAATCAATCAATCAATCAATGTTTATTTACAGTATATAGCCCTAAATCACAAGTGCCTCAAAGGGCTGCACAAACCACAACGACATCCTCGGTAGGGCCCACATAAGGGCAAGGAAAACCTCACCCCAGTGGGACGTCGACAATGATGACTATGAGAAACCTTGGAGAGGACCGCATATGTGGGGAACCCCCCCAGGGGACCGAAAGCAATTGTTGTCGAGCGGATCTAACATGATATTGTGAAAGTCCAATCCATATTGGATCTAACGTAACCGTGAGAATCAAGTTCAAAGTGGATCCAATATAGTTGCGAGAGTCCCATCCAAGGTGGAGCCAGCAGGAAACCATCCCAAGCGGAGATGGATCAGTTGCGCGGAGATGTCCCCAACCGATAAGTTTCCCAGGACGTGGGTCAAGTAAGCATGTTCCATCCATCCATTTTGTACCGCTTATTCCCTTTTGGAGTCGCGGGCGCCTATCTCAGCTATAATCGGGCGTAAGGCGGGGTACACCCTGGACAAGTCGCCACCTCATCGCAGGGCCAACACAGATAGACAGACATTTTATACTTAAGTAGTAAAACCTTATAGTCACATCTTAAGTGCACAGGAAGCCATTGTTCTATCCATCCATCCATTTTCTACCGCTTATTCCCTTTTGGGGTCGCGGGGGGCGCTGGCGCCTATCTCAGCTACAATCGGGCGGAAGGCAGGGTACACCCTGGACAAGTCGCCACCTCATCGCAGGGCCAACACAGATAGACAGACAACATTCACACTCACATTTACACACTAGGGCCAATTTAGTGTTGCCAATCAACCTATCCCCAGGTGCATGTCTTTGGAAGTGGGAGGAAGCCGGAGTACCCGGAGGGAACTCACGCATTCACGGGGAGAACATGCAAACTCCACACAGAAAGATCCCGAGCCTGGATATGAACCCAGGACTGCAGGAACTTCGTATTGTGAGGCAGACGCACTAACCCCTTGCCACCGTGAAGCCCTCAAGTAAGCATGGTGTTTATTTTATTCCATTTACACGTTGTAACAATTCTTCAAATGCTTTTTCATCAAAACGAGAGAAGCTATTTTGGAGGGCAGTATCCGCCATATATACAGTCGTTTCTGTGTTAATATAACCCAGTTGTAGCTGGGACACATTGTCTTTAATCTCCTTTCTAATGAGTTCAATTTTCTTATTAAAGAAATTCATAAAGTCATCTGCCGAGTGGGTGGAGCTACTGGATGGAGTCCCTTGTTGGGTTAGCGATGCTACTGTACTAAACAAAAATTTAGGATCGTTTTTATTAAGGCGGATGAGATTTTGTAACATTTAGCTTTAGCTAAGATAAGCATGCGTTTATAAGTTATTAAACTATCACTCTATGCTTAATGGTGCACCTCAAGTTTAGTTGTGCGCCATTTGCGTTCCAGCTTTCTACATGATAATTTTGAAGCTCTAGTTTCTTCTGTAAACCATGGCGTACGCCTTTTTGGAGAATTTTTTAACTTCAGCGGTGCTATACTATCAATAGTTTCGCGCAGGGCGTAGTTAAAATTGTTAGTGAGGTTATTAATAGAGCCCACATAATTTGGGAATGGTGCCATTACCGAGGGCAGTAGGCCAGCAAGAGTCATAGTTGTGGCAGCATTAATGTTGCGGCTGCTATAGTAGTTATTATTATTATTAGCTTGCCGAACGTGCCTGAACTTTGAATTTTATAAGGTAATGATCGGACATTAGTTTAGTATACGGGAGTATCATAACTTTGGAAACGGTAATACCCCTGATAAGCACTAGGTCTATTGTATTACCGTTACGATGCGTGGGTTCATTTATTATTTGTGTAAGACCACAGCTATCAATTATAGTCTGGAGCGCCACGCACGGTGGGTCCGATGGGGTATTCATATGGATATTAAAGTCCCCCCATTATAATTATACTATCGGCGTGCATCACTAGATCAGCAACAAACTCTGAGAATTCACTGATAAAAGTCAGAATAGGGCCCTGGGGGTGGCAGATAACAGCCAGGTATAGAGGCAGCGGTGTGACAGACCCCATAGTGAGCACCTAAAACAATTTATATTTATTATTTAGGTTAGGACAAAGGTTAAAGTTTTCATTGTATATTAATGCGACACCCCCGTCCCCCCACCCCACCCTTTTAAGGGGATGGGCAATACGCGCATTCGTATAGTTAGGAGGAGAATCCTCATTTAGCGCAAAAAAATCGTCTGGTTTAAGCCAGGTTTCGCTGAGACCGATGACATCAAGATTGTTGTTTCTAATGACCTCATTAACTAATAACGTTTTGGGAGACAATGATCTTATGTTTAAAAAGCCCATATTATAGGTAGTGGGCTGTTTTAAGGAGTTTTTGATCAAATTATCCGTAGTATCAATGTTAATAATGTTGCGTTTATTATGCGTAGCTCACTTAAAATAATTACGACCACATCTAGGAATTGATTTGACGGGAATTTTCAGATTGTTTGCTTGGTGCTGCGATTAACTGAACGCATTATAATTTGCCACCTCAGTAAAAGCATGTCCAACACTGGCACAGTCATAGCAGAAAAAAACATTATGTGAGTTGTGTGTTATTCCAAGAAATTTGCTATGTGTGCAGGGATTATCCAGCCTGGCGCTGGCTTGTTCTAACTTAACTGACTCCTCACCCAAACTAGCAGGCTCTGTAATTGCCTGTTACCGGGCTTGCTCTAGTGCAGTTAGTCAAATGTGACTCAACGAGAAATCTATGTTCCTCGGCAGGATGATAGCGCCTTCCCAGTTAGGGTGAAGGCCGTCTCTCATCAGCAAGCCAGGTTTGCCCCGGAAGGAGGGCCAGTTATCAATATACGTTAGTCCCTGTTGTCTACAGAAGCTTGCCAGCCACTTATTAAGCGAGACTAATCTGCTATATCTCTCATCATTGCCTCTTGCAGGCAGGGGGCCAGAGACAATTATTCGATGCCTGGACATCTTTCTAGCGAGATCACAAGTCCCGGCTATGTTTCTCTTTGTAATCTCTGACTGTCTCATCCTAGTGTCATTGGAGCCAACGTGTATAACTACGTTCGCATAAGTAGTGGTGCGGTTATCCTGTTGTACTTGTTTACTAGGCCTGTTGCGAGTTAGCTCCCTACTGTAAAATTAGCTTCAATGTCAGGTGCTCTGGCCCCGGGAATACACTTAATTGTGGCTGGTTTGCTAAGCTTTATGTTTCGGGTGATGGAGTCCCCTATGACTAAAGTGTGGTGCTCGGTGGACTGGGGTGTAGGACTAGCTAAAGGGCTAAATCTGTTATGCATCTCAACCGGTACACTGTATCTTGTAGGCCGCTTAGGGCTTCTACAAGCTGGGCTAGTTAGCTCTTTACAGCCAACGCTAGCAGATGTGTCCGCAACATCTAAAGTTACGAAATTACACTGCTCTAACTGGCGGACACGGCTCTCTAGCAGAGCCAACCTATCCATGAGTAAGGTGCACAAAGAGCAGGAAGCCATGCTCACAGAACTTTCTGTCGCCGAATGGAGTGTTGCGCTTATACCATCGTTGGTAGAACACAAGGACTGAATCAAGTACACTGATATTGTAAATACTGAACGTTCTGTGAATTGTTGAATATGTGAATGGCCATTCGAAGTTACATGTCTAACGTTTTTTTTTTTAATTATTATTCTTTAATATAATTTGGTACCACTTAAACTTAAATCCTGTGTTCAGTCTCCATTACTCTCCATTCTTAGAGCTGAGTTCAGTTTATTCTAATCTAGCCCCGTCATATCATTCATTGTTTTATTTAGTGCTTGTACAGTGCTTTATTAGAGTAACATACAGGCTACAACAATGTTTGAGGGTTGATATGTTTTTGAGTTCAATAGAAAAATATTAAACAAGTGAAGACCGTTACATTCGGGTCGCATTGCTATGACGGTTGAGTCCTCACAGATGCAGAAGAAACAAGCAGGAAGTGACCAGAGCAGTGTGCAGGTAATAATCTATTTTAATTCTTTCAGGCAGGGCAAAAAATACAAAAACATAGACATAAGTATAGCATGGCGCCAATAGACCAAAAGGTTGCCAAGAGCGAACAGCGTGGAAGTCTTAGACGAGGAACAAACAGTCAAGCATGGCAAAATCAAGAAAACGTAATTGTCGGGTAAAACAAACATTGACCCAGCGACTTGTGCTGGTTGACTGAGGAATATAAATAAGAATGATTAACCAAAACAGCTGCTGGGGACACTAATTACTAAACTCGGGCAGGTGTGGAGAACTGCGTTCAATGAACCAGAAAAAAAAGACAAGAATACAAAACTCAAAACCAACACATGATCAGGGGAACAGATCATAACGGACATGTCCTCAAACAGTATATAATGGTATACAATATACATACAGTATATTTATAAAGAGCAGCATGCAGGGTTAAATAAATCATTTAGACAAATATATATTGTACAGTCCAGACCAGGGGTCGCCAACCCGTGGATCGCAATCAACCAGTCGATCTTTGGGTACCCTGCCAGTTGATCGCAAAAATATTAGAAAAATATGTATTAATATGACATTAGTGACACCCCCACCCTGAGAATGACCAACAAGCCCGCTATCAGGCAAACATTTTAACCCGTGAACACGGTTGTACGCCTCTGCCTCTCTCTCTTAAGTTTCTCATCCCCCAGCTCTCAACACGGCCACATCACCCCCACCCCCGCGCGGCCGTGCACTTCACTCGCTTGTCTCTCAAACGTGCTTTGCATGATGTGCTTGTTAATCATCGAGCTGCAACAGTTCATTAAGGCTGATTGTTGCAATGCTTTGAAAATGTTCTCGCACTCCACATTGAAGAAATTTTCCCTTCAACCACGACCATCATTGTTCACCTACGACGAGAAGCTAACAACAAGATACGAGAATTTGAAGATAGTATAAAAAAATATTATCCATGCCAAACTTTGGCCAAAGAACCACCATCACATGTTATGTAGACCACAATAAAGTATTTTCATAATTTAAAAAAAAGAAATACAATCATAATACGACACCTTTAACATATGGCAGTATTTATAGTAGTAACTTTTCAGATTTTTTTGGACTGCTGATCATTGAAAACAGTTGTTACTTTTATGGGGCTGAAACAACAACTATCATTTTTTTTAAAGATTTTTTAATTACAAATTTTACTGCACATCCACATGCCATGGTATTTCAGAACAACGTTTCTTGTTTTGATAATGCATGCATCTTTTGCCCTTGTAACCTTAGTTTCGGCACCTCTGCAGCCTATTACTTCTGGCAAGTGCCTGGCTCCATATTTTTTCACTGACGCTTCTGGTTGTAAATACTCTTTTTAATGATGACTCATACACGTCTTTGCTCTCCTCATTGTCAACCAGTCTTTTGCCAATGTGGTCAGGTTCTTGGTGGTTCAGCAGGTCATTTTCCAATTGCTAATTAAGTCCAGGATTGTTTGTGTTCTTCACTGGCCGGTTAAACTCTATGCTGTCATACTCACACATTTTTGGATGACAGCAATAAGACCTTTCTTGCCATGCAATATAAGCTCAACATGGGGTCACAGAGGTCCATACCAACCATGTTGTCATTATACTCCCTTATAACTGACTGTCTTCACACCTGGACCTAGACATTGCCTTTCTACGACCCTCAGGTGAAGAAATATTCAGGCTTTTCCAAATGAGTACTAAAAACCATCATCGGCGTCTTGTATTTTGTGATCTCCAGCTCGGGAGCTCCCCTTACAACCATCATTAAAACTCCAATCTCTTCTGTTTTCAACTGCTTATCATCAGTGTTTATTACCATTAATTGATTTACGTGGATCCCGACTTAAACAAGTTGAAAAACGTATTCGAGTGTTACCATTTAGTGGTCAATTGTACGGAATATGTACTAAACTGTGGAATCTACTAAAAAAGGTTTCAATCAATCAATCAATCAGGCAACCGACATGACTTTGGGACAGTTTTTTTTTTTGTGTGTAAACAGGGTCCAAGACTCCCGTTTCCACGAATGGTGGGGTCATATACAAAAAACCTCTGACAAAACACCTACTTCCAGATGACACAAATGAACAGGCTGGGCCTCAGGAGGATATGTCAAAGTTATGCACTTATTTGTCTATGCTTCTCATGTATCATTGTATTCTCAGGGCATTCAATTGATCATAACTGGACTGTTTAGTCAGTTTGTTCAGAACTAGTCTTACGAGTTCTGACCAACCTAAGTCTCAGCATGAACTGATGAAGACTGCACCAATGAGAGGCGAAACCGTCTAAGACAAACTGAACATTCCAGTTGTGATCAATTCAATGTGCTGAAAATGGTTTAGTTACTGTACAAATACCTTTTTTTATTTTCATTTGTTGTTTTATGCACACAGGGACAAGATAGCTTGATTTGTTTTTTTCCCCTCACAAACCCAAATAAAAAGGGATAAAAAAAAAAAACACTTTGCTCCTTGGAACATAAACTTCCATAACAGATGGAAAATTTGAGTGAACGAAGAGCAAAGAGTGGAAAGTTTCCAGCTACGGTTTGAAGATGTCTAATTGAAGTGGACAGTGTATGAATGCACAGACACTGGTTGAATGTTCTGTACATATGTTGCTCCCAGCTGGAATGGAACAGCATGGAAAAATAAATCAATGTCAACTAAATGGTGTAAAAATGCTGTCTGAGAAGAAAGAAGTGTGGCAGAAACTTCACATCCACTTTATATATAGGACAGGGGGTAGATACTGTATTTAATTTTTTTTTTTTTTTAAACATACTGTACCTGTGCAATGGCTTAATGGGTCACAGACAAAATGGACCATAGGATGTGACAATCCAGTAAAGATAGTTACATCTCTCAAGGCCCTGGGCATTTTTGAAAATAAATAAATAAAAGCCCTTCTCTGATTTTTGGTGTTACCGCAAAGCAAAGTGGTTATGTATATAAAGTGTATACATCTGTGACCCAGGATGGACCGCTCGCCTGTGTATCGGTCGAGGACATCTCTACGATGCTGATCCGACTCAGCTTGGGATGATTTCCTGTGGACGGGACTCTCGCTGCTGTCTTGGATCCGCTTTGAACTGAACTCTCACGGCTGTGTTGGAGCCACTGTGGATTGAACTTTCACAGTATCATGTTAGACCCGCTCGACATCCATTGCTTTCGGTCCCCTGGGGGGGGGACACGACGACATTTGAGGTCCTCTCCAAGGTTCTCATAGTCATCATTGTCACTGGCGTCCCACTGGGTGTGAATTCTCCTTGCCCACTGGGTGTGAGTTTTTCCTTGCCATTTTGTGGGTTCTTCCGAGGATGTCGTAGTCGTAGTGGTTTGTACAGTCCTTTGAGACATTTGTGATTTAGGGCTACATAAATAAACATTGATTGATTGATTGATCCTGGGTAAGTGTAAATGAAGTTGCAACTATAACATAACAATATGGATCAGCTTAGTCTTAGCTTTCAAATGGTTTGTGCTATTAGTATTTTTGTTTTTGGACAATAATGACATACAATATGTTAGTCTGAGCTTGCCAAATCAAGTAAACTTGTGGTTTTAAATGTTTTCCATTTAGCTGCCATTGTTCTGGTTACTGGCATGATTGCATGTGTTTAATGATGGGTGAATCTTCAATTATTACATAATTTGTGTCTCTGGCAAAAATGAGAACAAAAACATATTTTCAATAATTGATGTTCTTACAGCCACTTCTAGAAAGTTCTCTGCATGTTGAAGGAAATGAGTTTAAATTTCCTAAATGTACAACAAATACATGCATTGAACTCTATCTATCCATATATCTATCTATCTATCTATCTATCTATCTATCCATCTATCTATCTATCTATCTATCTATCTATCTTTGTGTTACAAATTGAGCACTGGAAGTGTTAGAAATTGCTATAAATGGAAAAGGTGTAGGTAAATAAAGTCAGCTTTTTCCTACTTCTTTTCGGACAAGTTGTGATGAGAAACTGGAAATATGTGATGCACCATATGATTACTGTAGCTGTGTGCATGTTTCAAATAAACTAACACTTCTGTTTGTATGATGTAAACACAAGTATGGAGTCATGGTTATATTACTTTGCTTCCATTCCACATCACCACATCAGTACTTCATTACATCGCTAATAAAACCCTAACCCTAAACTTTAAACAGCTAGACAGTCATGCAAATGTGCTACTGGTGCTGGTGTTTAAGGAAATCCCTTGAAAATGTTGTTCATTATAACATTTTTCACCTTAATCTGAATGGTTTTGTCCATATAAACACAGGCTTTGTGAATAGCTATTGTTACAGGTAATTTGACCCAACAGTCAGCCATTTTTGAGACCATACACAAATTACAGATCTTCGAACCTGGACGTGCAACTCAGTGGCCTAGTGGTTAGAGTGTCTGCCCTGAGATCTGTAGGTTGTGAGTGCAAACCCCGGCTGAGTCATACTAAAGACTACACAAATGGGACCATTACCTCCCTGCTTGGCACAAAGCATGAAGGGTTGAAATTGGGGGCTAAATCACCAAAAATGATTCCCGGGTTTGGCCACTGTTAATGCTCACTGATCCCCTCACCTCCCAGGGGGTCATGGGCCAAACGCAGACAATACATTTTCCACACTTAATGTGTGTGTGACAATCATTGGTACTTTAACTTTAACTGAACTAAACAAAGTAATTTGTGAGGTTATAATATTATACTGACTGAGCAGCTTTTAGGATGAGGTAAGTTTGTCTTGGCTCATTTAGCCGGACATGTTAGAACAGTTACAAATGTACTGGTTAGACATCAAATACTGCCAAGTTAAGACAACGGTATTAGTGTGCAGATTGCTAATGAAATCCAGGTGGGTAAAGCACATCAACAATAGGATGAAGGAACATGGTAGTTGCCACAAGCTCTTTGTTCCTATTGTTTTAAGTACCTTGAGATATTCAAATATTAAAATCATTGTATTATGTTCGTTTTAAAAAGCTTTTTATGAAATAAAGTTACAATTTAAACAGAAAGGATTATTCAGCATTTATCATCAGGTTGCTGATAATGTTACCAGTTTTGTTTACATCTACGGTGTGGCATTCTACATTGTTTGTATTGCATATTGTTCATTACTTATGTCTGTTATGAGAATTTTTTCACTGACAACTTGGTATTGCCCAAAAATGCAAAAAATCACTATTTTGACACTTTACCGTGTTACGTCTTCGCCGCAGGGCTGCGATTGTCGTGTTCCCTCCAACGCAGGAAACAAGCAGGAGCAGCTTGCAGGTAGGATTAGGGTTTTAATATTTAAACGCAGGGCAAAAAAACAAAACTCTGACGCTAACAAGCGTGGAGCGGCAAAACAAAGAGTCACTAAGGGTGAACAGCGAATAAGAGTAGCGTGTAGAGCAGTGGTTCTCAACCTCTTTTCAGTGATGTACCCCCTGTGAAATTTGTTTTAATTCAAGTACCCCCTAATCAGAGCAAAGCATTTTTGGTTGAAAAAAACAGACAACGAAGTAAAATACAGCACTATGTCATCAGTTTCTGATTTATTAAATTGTATAACAGTGCAAAATATTGCTCATTTGTAGTGGTCTTTCTTGAATTATTTGGAAAAAAAGCTATAAAAATAACTAAAAACTTGTTGAAAAATAGACAAGTGATTCAATTAAATACAGATTTCTACACATAGAAGTAATCATCAACTTAAAATGTCCTCTTTGGGGATTGTAATAGAGCTCCATCTGGATTCATGAACTTAATTCTAAACTTTTCTTCACAAAAAAATAAATCTTTAACATCAATATTTATTGAACATGTCCACAAAAAAATCTAGCTGTCAAAACTAAATATTGCATTGTTGCATTTCTTTTCACAGTTGAGGAACTTACATTCATATTTTGTTGAAGTAGTATTCAATGAATATATTTAAAAAGGATTTTTGAATTGTTGCTATTTTTAAAATATTTTGTAAAAATCTCACGTACCCCTTGGCATACCTTCAAGTACCCCCAGGGGTACGCGTACCCCCATTTAAAAACCACTGGTGTAGAGAACTGTACTTGAGCTAGGAGAATAAACTGGGAGAAACGTAATTGTTGTGTATAGCAAACATTGACCCAGCAACTATTGCTGAGTGACAGAAAACTATGAAGCGGAGTGATTAACCAAGACACCTGGTGGGAACGCTAATTGCTAAAAATGAGGAGAATCAGTACCAATGGAAACCGACAGTAAAGAGGGAAAGAGGGTGCACCCAGGAAACAGACTAAAACAGGAAAACTACCATAATGCCATGACCCGGAAGACGGATCATGACATAGCCCCCCCCTTAAGGAACGGATACCAGACGTCCAAAGGAAGAAACGCCCCCCCCCCCTAAAAAAAACAGAATAAGTCCAAAGTCACGAGAGGGCGGAGACATCCTGGATGAAACCAACACTTCTAATCCAACCTGTTGGAGATTTAGAGGTGTTGCAAAGAGGAATGCGCGAAACTGGCTAAGGATAGGTTTGCCAA
The DNA here is from genome assembly GCF_033978795.1 of Nerophis ophidion. NCBI lineage: Eukaryota > Metazoa > Chordata > Actinopteri > Syngnathiformes > Syngnathidae > Nerophis > Nerophis ophidion. The sequence goes on from NC_084613.1 coordinate 50,767,106, forward strand.
GCGTTTGGCATCCTATTCAAAAAATACTTGAGGCTGTACTTGCTATCAAAGGTGTGTCAACAAAGTATTGAGCAAAGGCTGTGAATACTTAGATCTTTTTTAATACATTTTCATTAAAAAAAAAATACTTCTCACTTCAATGCGCTTCTATGGGTACAATGATCTCCCATAATTCAATAATACTGTTCTTGAAAAAAGCAAAACATATGAATTACATGTACACGAAGGAAGAATACATATGTGGAGTAATATATGTAAACACTTCTGGTGGTGGTGTGTAAAAGAAAAGGAAATAAGTTAAATTAGGCAATTGTAAATTGCAAAAAAGAAAAAATCTGAATTAAGTGTACACAAAGGAAAAATACATCCATCCATCCATCCATTCTCTACCGCTTATTCCCTTCGGGGACGCGGGGGACACTGGAGCCTATCTCAGCTACAATCGGGCGGAAGGCGGCTTACACCCTGGATAAGTTGCCATCTCGTCGCAGGGCCAACACAGATAGACAACATTCACACTCACATTCACACACCTGTGTTACATATGTGGAGTAATATATGTAAACACTAATGGTAGTGGTGTGTAAAAAAAAAAAAAATTAAGTTAAATCAGGTTGTTGTAAAATGTTCAATTGCCTCAACCATCATCAAAAATAAGGATGGTATCTAGAAGTGTGAAATGATCTGCTACTATGAATTGGACATTATAGCAGCATGTAAAGAGTGTAGCGGTCTCAATATTAAGACGTATGTACCTCCATGCAACGCCTATTCCAATGTGAAAGACACCTACTTCATGTGTTCTGTGTACTGTGTGAAAGTAGGTGTCAAGCTAAAATGAACTCACATCACAGCCATCAAGGCCACCTGTACTGACTGGTCTTCTAACAGGGTGACCTGTCACCGTTGGCCTTAGTGCCCAAACGGTGCTATTCACAGCCAGTGAACCTCAGCCTACTGACTCAATACACAAAAAAAATAATTTCTTATCTGGCGTTTGAGCCTACAAAGGGATCGTACTACATCCGTGCCAGTCTCCAAAGAAAAAATCTGCAAGAATGACTAATACTATTTTTTTTAAATAAGCTTCACCTTATTTTAATAAAATGTCTGGTTGGAGAGTGCCTATGAGGACATTTCCAACAAACATTTAAAATACATCAATTTTTTTTTTGTTTTATTTCCTGCTTGGTGATTTGCATCAAAAGAGAAAATGTACCCATATTGAACACATTAGTTCCAAAATAAATGTTTTAGTATTACTTGAACGTGCTGACATGCTTTTTTGTGAGCTTCCCGTTAATGATGGGCATTAGCATCACTGTCATTACCCTGATACACGGAGAGAGTAAGTTATTTCAGCTGATGTGTGTTTACACAAGTGTTTTGTCGCCCTTCATCCTTTTTCAGGAGCCTTTACAAAGGTGAACACTTTTTGGAAATAGAGAAAAGTTCATGCAAGTCCCATTGAGACACAAGACATTTGCTTTGGATGGAATGAGGTGTCAGCCTACAGATCACTAACGTAATGACACGGCTTTCATTGCAGCTTATCACCAACCAAACTGTCGAAAAGACACCAGCAACATAAACTCAGACTAGCAGCATTCAAACAAGTTCTTCTGCTCTCAAACAGTAGAAGATGGAAAGCTTTAAAATAGCACAGAGCAACCACCCCCAACTTTTATGGGACTTGTTTTTTATGATGTTTTTCTTGAAAGTTGAACAAAGTGCTATGTAAAATGAAAATATTTTCGTAATGATTACCTTTTAATCTGCAGGAAGGAAAATGAAATCATCTTGTCTTAAAACATTATCCTTGTGCAGGTGTTCTTGTAAAACAATATCTGTGGTGTTACCCCAGAGGAATCCCCCAAGATCAGCCAGGAACCAAACTTAGGTCACGCGAGAATCCGTTGTTTTCTTGAAGAAAGGTGATTATTGACTTATTTGTATACAACCTGAATAATGTTGTGCACGCTTGAACACTTTAAAAACAGGTCCAGCCTCGTGTTCACGGTAAATCTACACGTAAGCGATAAAAAGGATGGAACAAAGAAACCAAACCAAAGACATCTGCTGAAACCTGGCTCGACCTTCCCCTCACATCACTGACACACAACGTTCATTTGGTAACAAGGTCCACATGTTGAGTGTTTTCATAGACAGCTGAGGTAAATAGGATTCCAATAAGAAAATGGTGCTCCTTGCAATGTTTCTTGCGATGGTCTGCTCTGTTTCAATACATGCCCACCTGAGACTCAGCACATACATTTGAACACTGTTAAAGTTTACCTTGTCTACCAGACCAGGGTATCCCCTCAAGCTTAACACTAATGAGAACAACTGGTTTAGAAAATGAATGGATGGATGGCTAAGTAGTGTTTTATGAAGTCCTACTTTACAACAGTGTACCGAATGTTACATGAGTATACAGCTAAGATAAATGTTCTTTTTTCTGGAATTCCATTAGCTTTTTGGCCGGAAATTAGTTGAGATGATTTCTTGGGCTATAGCACAGCCAGCTACTGATTAGTTTATCTTACCTCTGTATAATGTCTGGAAACACAATGAATACATATTTGCCATTGTGTGTTCATAGATGTTTTCACTTATAAAGTCTCCCACTGATGATGTCTGGCTGGAGAGTCATGCCGACAGCATATAGAGCAACTCCAGTGGTCTCAGCCAAGGTCCTGGTTACAATTGTGACGTTCCAAGTTCCAGTAGGACACTTTTCATTAACACGCTACCACATGCATGTGTGTTTGCCAGACCCCAAATGTGAAAGCAATTTCGCTTGTAAAGGTCAGTTAATGGTTTTATAACAAACCACAAATGATAGATCTTTTAGGAGACAAGTTTGCATTAACTAGTACAATACTAAGGGTCTGTGCACAATTATAAATTGACATTATATTTGCCTGTGTCAAACAAAATATTGTTTTTTGTCACAATTTTGTTTTCCCTTCCAACTTAATGCCTGTTGTCGAACTTTTTCCATTGCCCCCTAAGATTACGCTGCACGTTAATTATACTACCTTTGCAACTTATGCAGAAGCTGTTCCTGTAACTCAACAACATGCACCAAGTAAGGCACCAGTACTGATCAAACCATTTAAACCTTTGTGAGAGTCTGCGGAAAATCCCTCGTGGAAATAAAAAAATACCCTAAAACCAAAACATGGTAAGATTTGCAGGATTGGTTTTTCTAACTATACACTCAAAGGCCGTAGATATATTGTGCATGGTGTTGGGCTAAGAAGACACAATAGCTACATTGTCATGAAGTTGCTTCCCCTGAACCCTCAATGGGTGTACAATAAACTGTATTGAGGATGGATGCCAGATTTACTTCACCACACCTGTCTGTCTTTATCCTTTGATGTTAGTCATTCCTGTCACCTGCAATCCTTGCAGTGTGCAGAGGTGGTGCTGTGGAAATGTTCGGAATCATCAGTCTCCAGAGTCTATAAAACATTCCCTGGCTTCAACTCAGCATCCGCCTGTTTCCCGGCTGTTTGTCTGACTGACGTATCCTCCTCTGCCCTCGCTCAGCCTCCCACTTGGGTTCACGATCCTTTTCACTGCACACATACCGTCTCCCCTGGGAGTCTTTCATGGAATGTTGTCGACTGGATATTTTTTTCCCCAAGATTGTTTGCCTCTCCAGCCAAATAATCACGATCAATTATGAAAGCAATGGAAGCTTTATTTCTCTGGAACTTTGACGAAATAGTGCCAAGCTTTGTGTTTCATATTCCTTTGTGGTCCAACATCAACAAAAGACTTTTCATTGGATCTATTTTCTGACTGTTCCTTTTAAAAGGGAGATTCCCACATTTGTGTCATTTTCATTTTTCTATTTACTTTTTTTTCGTCTATTTCTTTAGAGTTACACAAACAACATTTAAAAGACATGAATTTGATATAAATGCTATGATTTCAATATATGTATAGAATAGGGCAGCACAGTTCTTCTCGTTATTTACAGCGACAAGGTCCTGTGTTCGATTCAGGGTCTTTTTCGTGTTCACTGCGGGTACTCCGGCTTCCTCCTAACTCCAAAGACATGCACCTAGGCATAGGCGCCGATGCCGTGGGTGATTCGGGGCCCGAGCATTCACGGACAATGCCGAACACCCACCTAGGATTGATGGCAAATTCTTTCTCACCACTAAGCAAAAACCGCGCATGCTCAGAAAAGTAGCGTCAGATTCACCGCCCGTCCGAGCACCCACTGGCATAAATGTATATCTGCACCTATGCACCTTGGGATAGGCTGATGGGCAACACTAAATCCTCCCTAGTGTGAGAATGTGAGTGTAAATGCTGTCCGTCTATTTGTGTTGGCCCTGCCTTCAAAGAGGTTTAAGCAGTAGAGAATGGATGGATGGATAATGAAGGTGATTATTATTAACTTAGACACATAATTAGCTGCTAGCCGCTTGTCAGTCCAGGAAAAAAAATACATAAATTATATATATATATATATATATATATATATATATATATATATATATATATATATATATATATATATATATATATATATATATAAAGTCAGCCAGGGGGATCGGCGTTGGTGATTGGCATTAAAACTTTTTCATGAAATTCAACTGATACTGCTCAGTGGCCGGATGATCGGCACTTCTCTAAAAATACAGTATGTACTGTACATCTGTATTGTCCCGTCATAAATCTCTCTTTTTACTATAATAACATATAATTGGTACAGTATATATCAGACACAGATGGGATTTTACAAATGGTAATTCATCATGATCAATTAGTCCACTCTGATTAAAATGTTTAATCATTGGCGAGACCTAATTATACTTCATTAATTGATCATTGATATGTCAAAATGTAGTTTCCGTTACAGCCATAAATCACAACCTCATGCAGTTCTTCATTGTTATAACAAGATGATTTGAACAGCATTTTAGGCTGATGTTAATTCAACAATGACGGATCATCCACTTTTTGTGGTGTGTATACACTTGAATAAAAACACAGGTATTTTCCCCAACATGTGAACTCATCAGCAATTCTGTGCTGTATATATGTCACGTTCTAATAAGATGCCAGGAAAATTACATTTGATAACCTTCAGATTCGTGATGACTTTTTCTTGTTTTTGGCTACTTTGGCTCAGCATTTGAGGGAGAAAGCAGCAGATGAAATTATGCTGCAATGAAGGAGTGGATAAATAAACTGACAGAATTACAAAGTAAGCTGTGTGAAGGAAGAAGGTCAGGCCTATGAAACTACAGTGCCAAAGATTTCAACCCCTTGCTGGGACTGAATATGAAGATATTTCTGCAACAACAATCAGTGGTTACATTTTTTCCATTTTCTTTTTTCTTTTTTTCCACATGTTAGCAGGACTCAGAGGGTGAAAGAAGAAAGAAAGAGGAATGATTGGCAGGAAAAGTACAATCAAAGAGGCCCAACGACCGTTTCACACCTTAAACCACACCGTTACCAATGCCAAGTTGAATTAGTCAAAGTTGTTACGTTGTGTAATGCGGTGGAAGGAAGTGTTGAACATATAAGCTAAACAACTAGAAATGTGTGTAATGTTCAAGAGTTGTGGTGTGTACTGAATGTGATGAAAAATTCATACATGAGATCCAAACTCATGACAAGGTTTGGAATAGGCCTCATGTACAGGCCAGAGCGAGTCTGCGGTTTAAAAGTTGAAGTCACGATTGATACAAATTGTGAAAATAAATTTAATTTTATGATCAATGAGAAAATTATGAATAGGCATAAGTTTTCCTTACACTCACAGAGCAGCTCAAAAGTTGCAATTGTGTTCCAATTTATGCACTTGTTACA